>NC_137195.1:30189672-30239672 GCF_960531495.2 Zeus faber
TTTTCAACCAGCCCAAAGAACCGAGACTCTTGATTTTTTTCAAGCGACTTCCCAAAATAGAAGCCAAAAGTCGCATATTATAAGAGGACTCTCCCTCTGTCCCTCGGCCCCCCCTCCGTGCGCGGATGGGGTTGTGCAGAGAAGGAGAGAGAGGAGAGATACAAACACTGGCACAGCTTTACAGAAGAAACAGGAAATACATCTTTAACGCAACAACAAACTATGTAGATAAAAACGGTATTGTCTCATCCTACATCTCGTTAGAAAATATATGGAAATACTGTAAAAAGTCAGTATACCGCCAAGCTCTACCGAGGGACTCTTTTCATTATTTTTCATATCAGAGGTTTATGACATTGCCAGGCCAATATATTACATATCTAATAAAACACCAATATCAGGTTAGACCGATATATCGGAAATACGATATATCGGTCGAACCATAATTCCGTTTAAAATCTGACATGATTCTGACTGCAAACATGAACCTGAAGTCACATGGGGGTATGCGACAGAGTGAAAACGGTGACCACAGTGAAAAAAGGCTGTGGTTGTCTTGAAGAGCAACTATCAGGTTTATTTATTTTCATGAATTTAGGAAAAAAGGGCAAAAATACAGAAAAACGTAGGTGTTTCAATTCCCCGGTACAAAATCTTTTTGCCACAGCGCAGGTGGTTGTCAGTCAGCAGGTCAGTCAGATAGTTTCACAGCTATTTAGGATGGTGAAGTCTTGTGTTACGCATCTATTATTTAGAAGTAAAAAGTATTTACACAAGAAAAATCAGTTTTTACGAAATAGTTCCATCCCACTCGGAGAGGAGAGGATCCGCAGCAACAGGATAGTAATGTTTACATTTTAGTTTCATACAAATAGGATATTGGGGAATAACTCTAAACCTAAAATAAAAACACACTCTGAGCATCTCTCGGCATCTTCTACTTGCCAGGTTGCCTGTCGATTTTTAGGTGGGTGTGGCAAATTGCGTTAGAAAAATGAGTACAGCTGTAATTCTAAGTTAAAAAGAATAAAATAATTCTTAAATCGAATTGCTACATAATTTCCCCACATATTAATTAACTGGGCATGCCAACCTGCACGTTGCTCTTTAAGAGTCTCTCTCTCTCTCACACACCCACACACACACACACACACACACACACACGCACGTCTAACAGCAATGATTTCCATGACATCCAGGGCCACATCAGTGGTAGACAGAAGAGAATCCAAGGCACATTTCCACCACTAGATCTGCAGCAGATGTACTCCGAGACTGAAGGAAGCCAGCAACGAATCATTGTCTTTTAAAAGGCAGGGAATTACTGTCCCTATTACCCAGGAATGCTCTGTGTTTAGAGCTACCTGCAAACAGCAGCCAGAGAAGAACACGGTAAACCCAAGCAGTCCAGCAAACCATGTACGTGCTAGTGGCTTGTGCATTTCATTGTCATCCTGCCCTCATTTGATTGGTTAAATATGACTGTGGTCATTCCATGGATGTGTATATGCTGCACATTGAGTCTACTGTACCTTCTTAGGCTAGTTGCTGGAGGCATACAACCAAACCACAGAGAACAACTGACCTTCTGGGTCAGAAAAAATAATAGCGGGATTCGCTATGATGGTATTATGCAGAAGCGTCTTTCTATCTTTCGATGCGAATACCATAGAATGCACATCAAATGAAGCCAAGTGTGACATGTCTTTCATCCTTCCAACAGTCAGACGGCCGCCTTCCTCACAGGAAGCCGTGATGTAAGCAGTGTTAGAAGCAGGCCGTGACGAGGCGATAAATTACAACCTAGTTAGGCGAGGCGTCCTCCGCGGGCCGCCGCGGCGAGCACATGTTAGCCAGTGTCTCCAGAGCAGAGGCGGTCTCATGCCGGCGATGTTTATAACAATGAAGCTTCCCTGACGTGTAAACTGCCGGGGGAGACAAATCACTCCTGCAATTAAGATGTTGAAATCAAAGTGCAAACACTGACTTTTAGTATACACCCAGCCACTGTAAACAGAGGGCCTCTTTCTGCACCACAGTTCCCACTTTCATCCCCTCGCTATCTTATACCACTGTCACACCGCTGGTACGAGATTCAGCTGAGAACGGCTACTTTTAAAGAATCCCCTTCTCTAGCACTTGTGGCTAACTTACTATTGGCCAACTTTGCTGAATCCTCCGGCAAAGAGCAGCAAGAAATAAAAATGCATTTACTTATTTTTATCTATATTTTTCATCTTTCTCATGTACATTTTGCAGAACTATCACAGTATAAGGGCAATAATAAACCATCTTTAGACTGTGTTCCCATGCTACTCAAAGTCTGGAATTTGCTCAAAATCTGTTAGTTCACATCAAACACAGCAGCAGCAGCAGCATGCAAAAAAGGAACGCAAAACCCTGAGTGACTGAATCTTGAATTCTGCTGAATCGCCATGTTCCACTGCATCATTTCCTCCTCTCGCGCTGAGGGCTGCTCAGCGTTCTAATTCCCAGCCCTAATTGCTCTAATTGGTAGATGCAAATTAACGGCAATTGGACCTGACGCGGCTCATAAATCCACAGCTCAGAAGTCGCCATTTTTTGGCAATTCACAGTGGACCACCATCGGCACGGGGTGCTTAACTCACTGAGCAATTGCAAGTTTCATGAATCATAATGCGTATGAATTCCCCCACAGCACTCACTTTTCAAGCACGCACACACACACACACACACACAAACACACAGCCCCACTGGGATGAATTAAATTCATTGGGAATCAAATCAAATCAAAGCACAAATACCAAAGAACACATTTGAAGAGATACAAACAACCCCACACATCAGTTCTATGTAAAATGTTCACTTTTTTGCAGGATAGATTGGCTTCTTTGGTCGCCAATCTTTTTCTCAAAGACAGTGGTGGAAACCCCAGTTTCAAAGACAAAATGAAGTCATTCATGTAGATTCTGTTCCCTCAAGTTCAAATGTACAGTCATTGGGGTCTCCCTCGAAATGAGAAAGCCAGGACACCCATGATCCATAGCCCGTGTTTGTGTACGGAGCTGATTTTGCTTGACTTACTAGAACTAAGCCTGAGATGTGAATGACATTTCTACTCAGTATACATGTTCTACTAGAAGAGCAGAAACAGAGGCTCCCAACTTATACACACACACACACACACACACACACACACACACACACACACATGCATGTTGACTCACACTCCTGCCCGCCTGAACGTGTATGCAGACATGTATTGCATGTGATTGTTGGGGAAATGGAGTGAATATCAGGTCCGGGGTTCGCAGGTTCAGGTTGCAGGTTTCTTTCGAGTGAGGAGATCCAGAAGCCCGCAGGGCCTAGTATTGCCCCAGCACTTCCTGCCCCCCGCCACTCCTCTAGAGGGGTGGGGGGCTAGGAGAAACAGTGGAAGGGGGTGACAGGGATGACGGCGGGGGGGGGGGGGGGGTGGGGGGGTGTAGCACAATGCTACACCTCAACCCCACAGAAGTACCTCTGAAGCCATCCTACTGCTGCCACAGTCCTCCCTACCCAGCAGCCCCCTCATACCCACTCCGGATCCCACTGTGTTTTTGTTTTTTTATTACCTTGGACCACAGTTAACCTCCGAAAATCCCCCTCTTTAACTCATGACAGAGCGTTCTTATGTATTTACCCATTCCTTCTCTGGAATAGGCTTCTATATAATATATATATACCGTATAGTGCTGCTTTTTCTTACCAAAAAAGAATACCCAGCATTTTATCTGTAGTGAATAAATGCACTTATAAATAAATGAATGCATTAAATAATAATAGATACAGACAAAGGACAGGCTGAAAGGAGAAAGGAGAACTTCCAGCAATCAATTGCCCAGTTTTGAGTATACAGTATGAGCAAAGGTTTTGTTTTTTTTTCCCCAATTTCTTTGGAATTCAGAGGGTGCTTTTTCTCACGCTGAGGCACACGTACCACTTCTGTACCACTTCACTTCTCTATTCTATCTATGATTTTCCAGCAGCAGCACTCAAATAAAATCGAAAGAATAAAAAATAACTCAAGTTTCAACTGCGTCAGAAGGACAGAAATGTGACCGAACGAAACGGAATGTTCTTTACCGCCGAGCTTTTTTTTTAATTTTCATTAACTTTGTTAACAGAAAATGTTTAAAAATAAAAGCTTGTTGTGGTCTTTTCCCCCAATTAAAATACGATTTGGCTCAGGAACAAGGGGGAAGCCAACTACTCAACTACATGTTTTCTCTCGCTCTCCCTCACATAGGCCATTTATGACATATTATTTTCCCATTTCTTCATAATTCCTATGTGTGTGTGTGTGTGTGTGTGTGTGTGTGTGTGTGTGTGTGTTACACCTGCTCAACACATTGTGTTCTTCAGCTGACCAATCAACAATGTCAAACTGGCCTACCTTTTTTTTTTTTTTTTCACCCCTCAGCATGTACAACAAAAAAGTCTGGCTCCAATTATTATCGCACCCCTGAGGTGAGGTTGGGGGGGTGGTTTCTGAATTTCCTATCCCCTCCTCATATGTCCGAACTGAAGCTTAATAATAATAGTAATACACCTTTTTTATATGAAATTGCGGCGTTCTCTACCGGCCACGTGAGCAAAAGGCAAATGTTTATCGCATTTATCCATGTCACTGGAGACCAACCCCTGCAGCTCTATGGTCGCGCGCTGTGCTGATTACTACCAAGAGCGTCTCCCAAACTTAAACCCGCGTTTGGGAGGACAGTTCGGGCGCATGAGGTAACCGCGGTTTGGTTCTAATGTGAAAAATGCGAGCGATGAAGGGAGTTAGTGTTACAAAAAGGGGGCCTAATGAATCCAGACTGACACATCCCACCCGAACCGTACGACGGCGAGGTCCTCGATTTGACTCCGTATCATATTCTGTTGACGAATGTGGTTCCAAATGTTGATTAAGGATCTGTTTCAGTTGTTTGTATGTCAACAAATCCAGCTAAATCCAGTTATACACCTCTGATCTCGCGTTGCCGTTGTTTTTGTACTTGGTGCTCATTGTCAAAACATCACGCTCCGGTAGAGGCCTTCCCAGCACCGCCAAGGGGGGGGGGAAACGTTATATGAAAATTGCCATTGACGTTGCCGAAACAAATAAAACTACTCATGCTGTCACTACATCTGTAGCCATTTTAAGCCCTTATTTATGCCGTTTAAGCTCTCATTTAAATTCACCAGCACAAATAAACATATCATAATGAAGCGAAGGCCCTGATGTCATAAGCAGATGTCAAATTTTGATTATCCCTTCTCTATTCTTCCTCCCCCCTCACCCCGTGAATTCGTCAGGATCTTGTCTCTCAAGGCAAAATAGATGACATCATTGTTTCTCGCCGCCGAAGAGGCCAGAGTTTGCTCTCGCGCCGCCATAGCACTTCAACTGTAGAGACACGCCCGCCTGCCCCCCCCCCCCGACATATCTCTCCATCTGCCTCCACCACGCTGCGGCCCCCGCACGCTGCAGAAGGGCCCGTTGTTCCTCCTAGGAGGAGCATAGTCTCCAGACTACCAGGCAGTCCAGCCCGTTTTAAACAAAATTTACTGGTAACAATAAACTGGCAAACGGTAAATCAGGCCCCTCTCATAACGGCAAACAATTTCAACCTTGATACCCCCGAGGACGGCAACTGTCAAAGCTCTGACTGTCGGAGTGTATCTCAGGGGTTTTAATTTAGCCTCATGCATCAATGCATCAGTCAAGATGTAAAAAAAAAAGAAAAAGAAAAAAGGCTTTTGCTACCAAATCCGCCGACGAACAGGCTCCGAGGCAGTAAAAATGGACCAGTAGTGTTCGGGCTCGAGGCCAGAACCTCTTTACTGGTTCGCTATTACAGACTTCCTGGTCTAATGCTCAGGACCGCAGCGCACTTTACAGTATCTGACAACAATCGCGGTCTGACCCGACGTCTTCAAGCAAAATAATAAGCACATATCAGGTTTTATACATCTCTTAGTTATAATTGACATGTTTTAAAGGCATCGTAAACTGCTTGTTGGATGATACTTTGTAATCACTGCCTCAACAGCCTTCTATCACACACACACACACACACACACGCACACACATTTTTGCGTATCAGTGCCCATGTTAAGATAGGTAGATCTTAGCTAAGGTCAAAGATAAGATAGATGATAACGGGGTAACAGCACATTCTGAACGGCGCAGGGGGAGGTACGAGATAAGCGTGACGATATGTTGCGATGGTGATGTACAAAGAATAAAATACATAAAACAAAGGTATTTCGTGTCTGTTATTATAGATAAGTATTTATCCAGGTAATAACCTGGAGCTGCAACTTCAGTGCAATCACTGGACCAACCGTGCCATGTGAGACCACCACGTCCAAATCCTCCATCAGCTTCCTCGCAAGAACCACCAAACAGCCTCCATGAAATAATAAATAGAAAAAACAACTTTCATACCAATCCACGTTTTTTTATTTAAGCAATGAAGTGCAATAGTCCAGAGAAAACTGCTTCTACTGGGCACCCAGTAGAATCCACGCAGTAGATATATTGAGCTTCATTGACAAATATCTTATCTTCTGGTAACACCGGACAAGGTGAATTTATTAACCAGTGGGAAAAATTCCTCACTGTGGCATTCCTAACCATTATATCTATGTTTCCAACCGAGCTGTGCTACTGTAACTGAAGTTTAAAAAACACTTAAAAATACATAAAAATATATATAAAAACACTGACGCTTAAGGCTGGGGAGGGCTCATCTTTGCAATACACTGGATCCCTGTACTGAGTAACCATCTAACTGAATGTTTTATTTTTTGCTTTCCACCCCCCAGGCGCGCGTTGAACATGGGCATCCTGCGCGACCCGGGCTCCGAGGTGGAGGACCGGCAGTACCAGCTGGACCTCCAGTCCATCAACCTCGGCACGGCGCAGTGGGAGCAGCTCAGGCCGGAAAAGGAGGGAGTGAAAGGCGGGGCATCAGCCGAGAGTGAGAGGAGCTCCCAGAATCCAGCGCTGGAGTGGAACATGGCCAGCAGGTTAGCGCTGCCAGCATTCAGGTCGCAACTGCCAGCGTCCACAAGGGGCATCTATGTTAGTGTATTTCCGATCACAAGAAGATATGACCCGACTTTCCCCTGCAATATACGCAGTAGCAATAACGCAATATCGTGGCATACCGCTTTCAAACGAAATCTCTGTATGCAGAAGAAAATTCCTTGACCAATTTTCTCTTATTTTTTTTTTTGGCTCACTGACACTGAATAGATTAACCGTTGTTTTGCGACAGTGTTTTCACACTCGGCCGTATTGATGCAATTCAGGCGGTTCCATAAATTTACGGAATGCTGTTATTATGAATATACATTATAGAATATTTCGTTAAGTTTCATACAGGCCTTCTAGGCACCTGCTGGGTGCCCTTTCCATATCTACACCGCATTCCAAATTATTATGCAAAATGCATTTAAGTGTCATAAACATTAAATTTAAGTTTTTAAATTTTTCAATTAAACTCATGGATGGTATTGTGTCTCAGGGCTCTTTGGATCACTGAGATCAATCTCAGACACTTGTGATAATTAGTTTGCCAGGTGAGCCCAGTTAAAGGAAAACTACTTAAGAAGGACGTTCCACATTATTAAGCAGGCCACAGGTTTCAAGCAATATGGGAAAGAAAAAGGATCTCTCTGCTGCCGAAAAGCGTCAAATAGTGCAATGCCTTGGACAAGGTATGAAAACATTAGATATTTCATGAAAACTTAAGCGTGATCATCGTACTGTGAGAGAGACATCGTACTGAAGAGATTTGTGGCTGATTCAGAGCACAGACGGGTTCGTGCAGATAAAAGCATAATGAGGAAGGTTTTTGCCAGACAAATTCATGGGATTAAAAGAGCAGCTGCTAAAATGCCATTACAAAGCAGCAAACAGGTATTTGAAGCTGCTGGTGCCTCTGGAGTCCCACGAACCTCAAGGTGTAGGATCATCCAGAGGCTTGCAGTTGTGCATAAACCTACTATTGGGCCACCCCTAACCAATGCTCACAAGCAGAAACGGTTGCAGTGGGGCCAGAAATACATGAAGACTCATTTTCAAACAGTCTTGTTTACTGATGAGTGCCGTGCAACCCTGGATGGTCCAGATGGATGCAGAAGTGGATGGTTGGTGGATGGCCACCATGTCCCAACAAGGCTGCACGTCAGCAAGGAGGTGGTGGAGTCATGTTTTGGACCGGAATCATGGGGAGAGCGCTGGTAGGCCCCTTTAGGGCCCCTGAAGGTGTGAAAATGACCTCGGCAAAGTATATAGAGTTTCTGACGGATCACTTTCTTCCATGGTACAAAAAGAAGAACCGTGCCTTCCGTAGCAAAATCATCTTCATGCACGACAATGCACCATCTCATGCTGCAAAGAATACCTCTGTGTCATTGGCTGCTACGGGCATAAAAGGAGAGAAACTCATGGTGTGGCCCCCATCCTCCCCTGACCTCAACCCTATTGAGAACCTTTGGAGCATCCTCGAGCAAAACATCTATGAGGGTGGGAGGCAGTGTGCATCAAAACAGCAGCTCTGGGAGGCTATTCTGACATCCTGCAAAGAAATTCAAGCAGAAACTCTCCAAAAACTCACAAGTTCAATGGATGCAAGAATTGTGAAGGTGATATCAAAGAAGGGTCCCACGTTAACATGTAACTTGGCCTGTTAAGATGTTTTTGATTGAACTAGCTTTTGATTTCAGTAAATAAATCCTAATGCTGCAAATTCAACAAATGACCATTTTCACTTCTTTACAACCTATAAACCGTTTTGGAACTCTGTTGTGCGTAATAATTTGTAACAGTGCATTTTGAATTTTTTATTTTTGAAAAAAATACTGTTATCATTGGGAGGATTGTTCAATAACATTCAGATTATTCCCTAACAGTTGATGACTTGAAAATTATACTGACTGTCATTTGCATCGACTAATTAGGAAATTCAGAGGAAAATATCATTTGCATAATAATTTGTAACGCGGTGTACAGTGAACGTTTTCAAATTTCGTCTCATTTCATCTTGATGTGGAAGCGGCATGTAGTTATTCACTTAGCTCCCTCTCATGAAGCCATTCCATACGCAGTCATAATTACAAACCTTGTCTTTTTTTTTTCATTTTTTTTTTTTCAAGGAGCCGGGAGCTAAAACAAGCACTAGTGTACGTTTTTCTAGTTTTTTTTTTTCTTCACTCATGTTTTGAGAGCGATCAGACCCAAAAATCACAGAATCACAGGCAATGAGGCCAGATTTGTTCCCTGTCTACTTAAAATAATCCCCATGGAAGAATTGAGCTTTGTGCTAAGTCAACACCGTCTAGATCGAGACGGGGGGAGCGGGGTTCGGCGCTGTATACACTCGCTTCACAAACACACACACACACATACTGTACATAAATACACAGGGACTTATTTAAGTATATGAATTTTGAATAATGCATTCACCGAACACAGACCCACTTTATGACAATAGAAAACATATTTCCTTTATTATACATGTTATCGAACATTTACACGCATACCGTGTACCTCCCCTCACTCCAAAAACAACTCAGGCCCGACAGGCGGACGTCTTCACTGAAAGAAACACAGCACGCCGGACCGTGGTAGTGCGCCAGGAAACGGGGAAGAAGACCGCCCGCTGTTTCTAGCTGCTCCTTGTTTCTAGCTGCTCCTCCTCAGGAGCCCAGGGATGCCGCTTGAAGACCCTCTTATTATTCCAACCGCTCAAGCCTCATTTACCGGAGAACCCGTTCCGCCTCTTTTTCCCATCTTTCCCTCGTTTCTCCCTTTTTTCTTCGCCTTGACATTTTCTCCCGCATTATTCATTCATTTCTTGGACTGTCTTGGACCGCCACTAATCTGTCAGGTTGGTATTCTCCTGACTATATTGTCCTCCATCTATACCTTGTTTCTCTCTCTCTCTCTCTCTCTCTCTCTCTCTAGCTCTATTTTTGACTATGAATCCCCCCCCCCACAATGCCGCCTGTGATTAACCTGCATGTGTGAGCGACTATGAGGCTACTGGGCCTCCAGGGCACTTGCCTTATTCATCGTTTACTCCCTGTTTTATGTCCGACTGTTTTATGTTCTCCGATTTTCACTCTTGCCCCATAACGCTGTCTTTCTCTCTCTCTCTCTCTCTCTCTCGCTTCCTTTTAATTCTAAGGCTGTCGGAGGCCTGGTGCTAACACGCTAAAGCCCTATGGTCTGAGCTGCTTGTGAGCCGAGCCTTTGGCCTCATACTTAACTGGCCTTTGAAGGTGTCAAATGCCATCCTCTTAAAAGACTGTTGTGGGTGCTAGATGTCTCTGTGCTGCTGTCTGATGATCTAACATAAAGTAAACATTAATATTAAACATCCACTACCTGGTTCAATTGGTCTCCCCTCAAGATAAGTATTTTTTGTTTTACCGCATACTTCGGGGAATATGCTTTATGTCACCATCCCGCACCACTAAAAGTTACATATTGACTCAATCTGTGCGTGTGTCCGAGCTCAATAGAGGTATCGTTGAGGTTCTGAGTGGGCAATATGGGGATGGACTTTCACTGCCTGGTATCACACGACATTCAACGAGCTTCCGTACAAACAGACCGTTAAAGGTCTGCTGCTTCTAGAGTGTCGCTGTGTAACTGCAAGCTTTATGTAACACTTCACTTCCACAGCCAGGCCACAATTAAACGCACGATTTTGGAATGTTCCCACAACACGCAAGGTGGTGGCAGTCAAATTCACACTTTTTTTTTTTTTCTCGTTACGATTTGTTCTCGGTCGTGGCCGATCACGGCAGGCTCGTCTTCCAAAATTCACACCTTTCTCCTCCTTCTCCTGACCCACTCGCCCTCCACGCCCCCAACTCTCTGCTGCGGCACTGGGGGGGGGGGGGGGGGGGGTTGAGTTCCAGTAGTCACGGATCCAGCTGCGGTTCACAGCGGGCTTCCTGAGGTTTTTGCGAGGAAGTTCCGGCTCCCCGAGGCCCCTGATGGGAAAAGACCCGGTGTCAGGGGGGTGTGAACTGTTCCCCTTCTCTTTCCCTCCCTCCCCGTCAGCCCAGGGAAAGCCTCTTCCTCTTTCTCCTTCTGTCGCTATTGTCTCTCTGCATGTGTCACTACATTTTGGCCAATGTTCAAAGCGACAAAATCCTGCCGTCATTCTTATACCGTGCCCATTCAAAATGCGACCATGTAGTCCGTGCATGCCCGTGCACCCGATTTTAAATCCCCACCCAAAATCCCTCCATTGAGACTTGCATTCATGGCTCTTCCCCGGCTCTGCGGGCCCAGTTGCATGGGCCCCCCATATCACTGGTAAACTGAGCCGTACGCCTCCCCAGCCCGCTGGTGAACGATAGCATCTGTCCCCCTGCAACGGGACACTCGCTGTTTCATTCCCTGTCTGACGTGAAGATTAGCCAACGCCAATTGGCCTCTCATAGTTCAATTCACCTCTGCATTAAGCCTCCCTCAAACGCTCCTCGGAACAGAAATGTGTGGCGGGGAGGGAATCCCTTAAGGGCGCTGGTAATGCACATTTGTATAGCAGGAGCGAATATGATATTGGCTCTGTGTTAAATTCCGTACTCCGGGCCACCTAGAAACAGGGTCTTTTCTAATCCTGGCCAACTGTAAATATTGGAAGCCTCGTCGCTTGATTGTTTTAATAGCAGCAGATGTGGCAATTAACACCACCTTATAAAGCCTGCTTGTATATTTGTTTTACTGCTAACAAATGTTCCCACAAATATGACTTGATTGTGGGAATGAACATTAGCGAAATGGAGGGAGTCGATGCGGGTGGGGGGGTGGTGTCCGTTTTCAGCTTGCGCATGCAATTAAGGGGTGTTCCTAATAGAGACTTGTCAAATAACATCTCGCTCCATCTCCACACGGCCACAGCCGAGCTTCCAGCTTTAAAATTGTGTCGGAGCGGAACTTTCTTTTTCTCAAATGCCCGGCAAAAACGGAAATACTTCAGCCTGATCTGGCCAGCAAGTGAAATCTATGAAAATAGATGTTGAAGTCTTGTTATTTGAAATCCACCCTACTGCTTTGAATTTGAAAGGGCTGGTCGGAGAGAGTTTTGAAATGTGTCTCTGCTTGTCAGCCAGTGCCAAAGCAATGTCTCAGTTGTGAAGGTTCTGCGGTCTCGGCTGCGTTTGTGTTGACTTGTCGTTCATAGGCAGACGGGACAGGCGCGCATGGGGTTTTACAACTGGTAACCATAACAAGTTATTAGTAAATAGAAGTGGTGGAATTTTAGTGAATAACTGCTCCCTCATGGGTGTTTGTTACAGTTGGAGCGAGGTCCTGGAAATATTGTGACACCGGGACTAGGCTGTGTAATCCTAAAAATAGAATTGTGTCATTACGAAGTTAAGGTTCTAAAAAAAACGACATTTTTTCAATTAAAATGTGACATAAACCATATAATGATGGGCCGACGGTCTTTCATCTTCTGTGGTCTCTCCTCAGCATCAAGAGACACCAGGAGCGCAGAGCCATCCTCACCCCAATCCTGACTGACTTCTCAGTGCGGGTCACAGCTGCCCCAGCCATCATCTTCAGCCGGCCAGTCTCCCCCGACAGTGGACAGGCAGAGGTGAGTGTATGTCTCTCTGTCCGTCTGTCTTTCCGACTTTCCAAAGGAAAAATGGAAAAAAAAAAAAAATGTTCAAAATCTTGTTGAGCTATGGTTTCAGCAAACCGGGTGCTTTCTTCGGGCCAACAACACTTACACTATCTGGATATATCCGGTTTGTTTTCTCAAGAACCGTCGACCACTCGCGCCCTTTTGACCACAAACTGCGACGATCAGTCGGCTCCGGCGACCTTTTTGGTTTCCAAAAAAGGCCGAAATTGGCTTTCCCGAGATGTCCAACACAATCACTTATATTGCCTTCGTTCGGAGCGTCCAGTCACTTTTTCCTCATTAGCGAGGCCTTCAGCGGAGCCCGCCGTGTAATGGAGGCTTTTGACCTGCAGAGTTCAAACCACCCCCCGCTTGCTTTTACAGCTGATATTTTCTGGCTCAGCTCTCTGAGACTTCCTGCCTCTTTGATGCCTCATCCGTCCAAGTTAATGCGCCCCATGACAATGCTTAACAGCTAATCCATAGTTCTGTGAATGACGCGCGCGCACGCACACACACACACACACACACACACACACACACACACACACACACACACACACACACACACACACACACACACACACACACACACACACACACACACACACACACACACACACACACACACACACACACACACACACACAGCCCCTCAACAGTGATTTGTAAACTCCCAGAGATGTGCAAATTTGGAGCCAGTTACAACAACACTGGCAGATTGGTAGCAGTGGGACTGCATAGATTAGAGATTGAAAATACTCTGACTTTAGTAATTCTAACCTGGTACTAACTATAAATATAATTACATGTGCAGATTATGGCTATTCACATGTGTGAACATCAACTCAAGGATAATGGTACATTTATACAAGGTGTATTTGTATTCCTGTGTGAGCATTAGAGTGTCAGCTTAACATTAACCCTTCATTCCCCTCTTCTCCCTCCCCCCTAGGAGGCGGTGGTGTGTGGCCACTCCCTGGAGGTGAACGTGACCAGCAGCCTGGACCTGTATCTCAGTGTGGCCCAGGTCCAGCTCCTCCAGCAGCTGCTCCGAGACAACGGGGTGGGCTCCGGTGTCCCCGAGAAGAAAGTCGAGGTACTGGGTCATACTTGCTCGGATGTGTACAGGGGGTATGTATGTTGGGGGGGGGGATCTGACAGACTATGAAAAAAATCGGTGTTGTCACATCACATCCCAGCTTCCCTTGTTGATGAAGTTAAAGTTTTCTCGGGTGCCCTTTGCAGCACACAACCATTCACAAAACACGTCCAGGGTACATGTTCAAGGAACCAAAATGCAGTGTGAATGTTTTTTTTGTTTTTTTTCCCTGATTACAAGTTCCTGCTATCCCCTCACTCCCTCCCTCAGATGACTCGGGGGGGGGGGGGGGGTACATATTTAAATATTTACTCAGCGCGAGCGAGCCCCAGTCACTCTAGTACAGCCTTAGTTTACTATGCAGACCTCAGCTGCTGCTTTGCAAGCCCCCTCACTATTGTTTACAGGACAGGGAGCTCCCAGGCGCCATTTGCCCCGTCTGACCCGCCTTAATAAAGCCTTCTAATGGAACACAATATAAAAATATTTACCAGCTGTTGTGAGCAGGGTGGTGGGGGGCTGGAGACAGCGAGTATGAACGGCGGTAGAGAAAGGGAAGAAGTATGGGGGGGTTAAATTTGATAACAGACTCACTTTTTAGCCGCCATGTTGCTCCCTGGGTCTCACTTCCTGATGGGATCCCTGACGTGTGCGCCGACATGGAGAGGCTGTGTCAGGTTTTGCGTTTTGCGTCATTGAATTCTCAAAGTACGGGACTCTTCGATTAGATGGATATAAGTACTTCTTTGTTTAAATACAACAAGCGAACATGCTCATACTCACACACGGATGATGAAGTCAAATCCAATGGTACCATAGATACTTGAGGTGTCGGGACTTTGACACGAGGCCCTCAAAATACACCCACCAGACTGACAGTCCCCAAACAATGACTTCAGCTCAGGCTTTATATCGGGAATGACTGAAAAATGTGCTGCAATATACTTGTGAACGTGTGTATATGTTGGCCAGTTTCGCAATTTGTCGGGCTGCGATCGTGCTGGGTGAGGTGTCGGTAGATCTTTGGGAGGTGCCCGCCATGCATCTGGTTCGGATTTGGGGGGTGATCTCGGAGCCATCACCCCCAGCTCGTGATGATTCACGCCTTGATTGTGTTCAGGGCCGGCCGAACGGGCTCGCAGGCCAAGGGTTCACCTGGGTTCAGGGCGTGATGGGGGGGGTGGGGTGGGGGCAACATCAGCTCTGTGACATCCCCTGCCTTCCATCAGGTCAGAACCAAAAACCTGTAATATTCAAATTCCGCTCACAGGACAAGGTGCTGTGACCTAATGAAAGACCCGCTAGTCATTAAGAAGGACAGCTGCATTGCCTTTGGAAATATGCATTGCGGTTGAAATAAGTTATTTTTATTTTATTTTACTGGGTTTGTTCCATTAACACTGAGGTCGGTCTGTGTGTGTGTGTGTGTGTGTGTGTGTGTGTGTGTGTGTGTGTGTGTGTGTGTGTGTGTGTGTGTGTGTGTGTGTGTGAGAGAGAGAGAGTGCGTGTCTGTACGTCTTCACCTCTGTCCAGCTGCAGATGGCCGAGGTCCTTCTGACTACAACACATTCTGGCTGTGTCTTTTTGAACGTTTCTCTTTTTTTTTCCTAGTTAGTTGACCCTCCGTCCATCTCGGTGCCGTCAGTGTTCTGGGAGAGACACCCCCTGACCCCTCCCCCGTCCAGCCCTCAGACGCTGCTGTGCCCCTGCTCCATTCTGCATGCTGCAGAGCCCTCTAGTGGCCCCACCAAGCACTGCATGCTGCCGTCCTCGAAAACACCCTCTCCCTTCACTTGTGGACTTGCATGCTTGCCAACTGCCTGTCCACCTCCTCCCCATCCCCTTAGTTTAATAGCAGTCGCGTGAGCGCTTACAATGTCATGGAGAAAGGGTTTGAAGCAGGTAAATGGCCTTTTTTTCACCGTCAGAGGAGATTAATTCAACAGAACAATACCCCCCCCATACCCACCAAACAGATTACATTCAATAATTAAATATATAATTTTTTGTTGGCATTAAAGTCTTAAACCTGGCTTCCACATGGCCGTGATTTGGTTTCTGGACTCGGCTTGTTTGGATCTTGTCCGTACCCCCTCCACTCCCCTCTTCAACGATTCTATTTAGGGTCTTGGGGAGTTTTGTTTGTGCCTCCTCTTTATACAACCTGTTCAAAGGGTTCGGTTGAAAGTGCACCCCCCCACCCCCACCCCCACCACCATGGGGCATCTGGTTGAAGAGGAGAGGGCTGGATCAATTTTTTGTCGTCGTGCGTGAATAAAATCATCTCTGCTCAGTCGACGCTGTCCACGACACAAACATAAATTAAACATTGCACCTTGTGCCGCCTATTTTTTCCAAATAAGTGTCTCTCTCTCTCTCTCTCTCTCTCTCTCTCTTTTTCTCGTTCTCATTTCCTCTCATTTTCCGAGGCATTCCGAGGCAAACACGCTGTTTGCCTCGAACAGATTCTCCACATTATCCCAGGCACCGATTTCAAACGGTTTCCCATCATCCCCCACAGCTGTGTTTTATTGTCCACGTTAATGAATTTGTTTTGTTGGGGATTTTGGGTTCCCTGGCAGTGAAGTGTGTGTGGGTGTGGGTGTGTGGGTGGGTAGGTGGGTGGGTGGGTGTGTGATTGAGAGAGCCCGGCGTACGTTGGAACGACTTAATCCACTTCTGGTCACTGTTCCATGTGTTGGGATGTGAGCGCTGCAGCCCAATAACCCCCTTCCCTCTGCCACACACACGCATAGTCTCGCCTCACCAAGGCACACAGTATGGATAGATACCATCGTAGAGTGTGGTTTGCATTCCATGTTTACCTTTAAGTCGCTTCTAGGTCACTGTAGCTCGGTCGTCCACTGTCGCAGCACTGGGCCAATAAACGGCGAATGCGTAATTACATCTTTCATACAGCTTTGTAATTCAGCAAATCGGCGTGTCATTATGATGTTTATCACAGCATTAGTTCCGCTCTGTTACAGATGATTTTTTTTTCTCTTTCTTTTCCATTCTCCATCAGTGATGATGATGATGTTGTGGGCTGGGGCATCTCACTGCACTGTCATTGGTACGACTAAGCAACAACGCAAATGCACTTATGTGTATGTGTATATATATATATATATATACACACACACACACATACAAGTGCATACTGTTTATATATACAGTGTGTGTGTGTGTGTGTGTGTGTGTGTGTGTGTGTGTATACACCGATGCATAAATAGGCACACTCCATTTTCTTTTGCAGATACACACATGGTCCCCACATTGTGTACATGGTAACTTTCCCTCGTTTGAAGTGGCAGCAGCCTTTCAGTTGAGAGCCAACACTGTTCTACTGCCTTATGGCAGAACAGCTGAACTGGAAGGAGGGTGTGTGTGTGTCTGTGTGTGTGTGTGTGTGTGTGTGAGAATGTGCGTGCACGCACACGCACATTCTCACACATTCCCCCGCAAGCAAGTTGTCCCCGCCCATCGGCCTCACCCACCCTCTGTTTGTTTACCATTGCAACACCCAGGGTGATCCTCCTCCGCGGCGTGCTGTCCAGTGAGGCTGGAGAACAAAGGAGTTTCAAAGATGACATAGCTTTTCGTCCGTCTGGCCGGCTATCTCCCTCTCTCCCCCTCTCTTTCTCTCTCTCCCTCTCTCTCTCTCGCTGGCTCTGTGTGTGCCCACAGTGTAAGAGGGAAAATACCCTCTGGTGCAGGGGAAGTCCCGCTCTGTTTCATCCTCCACCTCATCCTGGGATGATTACATGCATGGGAAATGGGGCTTTGGACTTCCTCAGACACACTCAAACACACACACACACACACACACACACACACACACACACACACACACACACAACAAATTGGTAGAGCCAAGGTTCAAGCAAACTGCCATGACAGAAAATTCTCTGTTACTGTTTTTTGTAGGGACAGACCCCCCCCCCCCCACACACACACACGCACACACCCCCAGACCCCATACCTCTTATGCCCCCCCACCCCCATTACCTTATCTCCTCCCGTTCCCCTCCTCTCTCTCTCGTCACATCCAGCTGGTACGGTTTAGCTGTCACCTCTGCACATCTTCCAATCCTCCTTCTTCCTACCACCCTTCTTTCTCTCTCTCTGTATCTCTTTCATCTGGCTCTTCCCAAAAATCAGCACAGCCCCACCCCCATTCCCCCGAGTTGAAAAAGTCTGGGTCCTTCCAGAGCGCAGGCCGGCCTGCTGGCTGTCAGTCCAGTCCCAACACTAGAGACAGATAGAAGTTGTCAGTCCGTAGATTACGGTTTTATTACAGCAGCACCTCCTCACACTACGCTGCGGTTCGGGGGAGGGGTGGAGGGGGGGCAACCACGCTCTTACTCTCACGCAAGTTCGTCCTTACAAAAAAAGCGTCTCAAGACGGTGTCAGCGGAGCAGCGAAGGTATCCAGCCAAGATAGGCCACTCGGAGGGAAAGTATTTAGGGGAAGACAGACAAGCACGCTCACTGGTAGCTGCTTTGGTGTGTCAGTGGGTTTGTGCAGCAGTTTTGGGGTATTAGTGGTGAGGAGGTCTCATAGCGGTGCTTTTTTTTTTTCCTTCTTTTTTTCTGCCTCGCAACATTTAAGTATGTGAGACTGTGAGCCTGTGCTGTTGATTTAGTATTTAAGATTTTTTTCTGTATGGTTTAAATAAACAATACGTATTATGTATATATATTAATATATATTTTTTTTTTTCTGAGATGGATTTACCAGCCTGTATCTCTTGATACAAACAAGTTTTCTGCACATCACACATCACTTCGAATGCTTCAGGATTTTGCACTGTGGGAACATGGAAGCTTGTTTACCTAATCTGCTCTCTTCTACAGCGTATTTTTTATTGCCTTTTTTTCATCTAGGAGTATTAGTTGGATGTCGAGAAATACCCAGAGTGCTGCTTATCTAAACTGCGGTGTTGTTGACAAGCTTGGCGCCGGACGGATACGCTTCGGTGTACAGTATATTTTAAAATAGACCCTTTCCAAGATGGCTCCCTCTCTGTGATGAGTGTTTCATATTGTCTCATAGCTGTTGAGCCGTGAGAGCGGGGAGTCTGGCATCGCTCTACCTCTGGGGCGTCGGCCAGGACAGTGAGGTGTCACAGGAGCTGCAGTGGACGCCACTTGGCTGACAGACTGACAAGAGGCAACCTGGGATATGTAACAAGAGGGAGGAGGGCGAAATGCCCGGAATTGAAGATGAGATGAGTGCAGGACAGCGCGCGAGAGAGATAACAGAGAAATTGTGATTGAGAGGATTGCAAAATGAGAGATAGAAGAGAGAGGACCAAAGGAGGAGTTTGATTCTGTGGTAAAGAGAGCCTCAGGCAATGGCTTCATCCTAAAGCCGCTTACACCTCATCAAATGGTTAATTTCCCACCGAGAGTGCGAGGACACCTAGCCTGACAACAACTTTACTTTCATGACAAATTTTGAACCCAGTCGAAGCACATCCAATCAGAATGCACCTCCGACAAACAGCGAGATTCATATTGGATCATCATCGATTATCACCACATTCAACAAGTTTCAGCAAAAATAAATGGATGCACCCCCCCGCCCCCCAAAAGGGAGTCTCTGGACACAACCCACATGCATATTTACCTCCTTTCTGGGAGGCTGGATCCCTTTCACCCCAGAATGGGAATGGCAGGAGTAAAGGATGGAGCCTCTCCCCATCCTTCACTCCTGCCTTTCCCATTCTCCCTACTGCTGCCCAGAGCAATAACAAATACCTGTCAATACTAGACAAATAGTCGCTGAGCATCTGTCCATCCTACCTTTTTAGTCTGCTCTGTATCTGCAGTAAGCAGTGCTGTCTCAACCTCAATCTCCAACGTGTACGTTTTTGTAGCCAGTGTCCATCTCGCTCGACTTCTTTTGTTATGAAACATAATCTTTTTTTTTTACTTTGGCGGAGATCTCCGACCCCTCCTATGTGAATCAACTGCTAATTGACAGCCAGTCAAAACAGCTCACCTACCCTGTTCACCTCTTCCTTGCCCCCTCCCCATCCCCCATCCCCCAAAGCCTCAACCTTCTCCTCCATAGCATGACCGCGGCACATTCTTCAATTGGCCCCCTCGGAAACTCAATCTATTTGAGATCAGTAGCAGCTGAATCGCTGCCCCCTCAATCGGTTTTGGCAAAATTGGCGTGAAAAGCCGAGATAAAATCACGAGAGGTTGAAATTCTATTAGACGACGAAACAAGCGTCTCCTTTGAGGAGAGGCAGCAGGCCCCTGCCGTGAACCCCCAGGATCAGGTGTCGGCTCAGGTGAGGAGGAGTAGGAACCGACCCCCCTCCCTTTCTCTCTCTCTCACTCTTTTCTCTCTCCCCCTCTCCCTCTCTCTTTTGAGCTCACTCTCTTGCACAGCCTGCAGGGGAAATGGGGTCACCATCACAGGGGACCAGTAAAAGCAGGGCACCAAAGGGCAAGCACACACACACACCCACACATACACCATAGTAGTTGTAGACTTTGTTTGGTGAATAGCTAGGGATTTTTCTCTAGAAACTTGGAAAAGGGCGGGCATTCTGCTTTACACCTGTGTAAGCAAGATTCCAACTAGAATAACAAGTGATTAGGTTCGCCCTCTGCGACTCGAAAGGTGTGACTGTTATGTGTGCATGGACCGGTTACTCCTGGAATGTTATCACAAAACCAAATATTCACCTCTAAACACAGCTGACATGTTTCTCCACCTCGGCCTTTTCAGACGAGAAAGACTCTCCTTACACAAGGTATTGATTATCCACAATGCAACAATGTAATGTAATGTTCAATCAGGTGTACAATTTCTGTCAAACAAATGACTAAATATAGCCTTGTAGCCTCTTCAAGGCTTACCTCATTGTTCCAAGTCAAGTCTCTTTGAAGACCACCACCTATGAACCTCAACGTAGTCTATGTAACCACAGTGTATGTGTCAATGTGTCTGAGTGTACAGTGTAGTAAATTAAAGTGGTATTCTGTTTTAAAATCCCATATTTAATGTTTGTTTTAGCAAGTACTTTAAGAAACTAAGAAAATTCAATATTTCATTATTCATGTGCTCCTCTGTATGATGGTTCCATTGTTGATGTCGGGGTCCACCTTTCCCGGCATCAATGCAAAGATAGGCAAAAGAAGTCATACTTCAAGAAAGTTATGGTGAACTCTCGAAAATGTGACCGCCTTTCAGAGCGAAAACAAGGGTAAAAATCGTATGTTAGAAAAAAAAACACAGCTTTATGAAATGAAATTCTGAGTATGGTAATCCATCCAGCACAGAAATGGTATGGATTTCCGTTTTTGGGGAGTCAGAGATTTGTCGCACACAAGGAGAACTGGAAGGAAAAAAAAAAGAATGTGAATGACCCTGATCTCGTTTTTTCAGTATAAACCGTTGCAGATGTTCCCTCCGCTTTCAAGCATGGTGCTGAATCTTGGGTATTTCATTGGTAACACTTGAACCCTGTTTGTCCAGATTTCCTTCAAGGTATCTTGAAAAGCTGAAGGTCTTTGTATTCGCAGCCATGATGTTTTTCTTGTACCTTGGCTGCTGAGAACTCTGGCCTTGCCTTTGGCGTCCACCTTATCAGGGGGCCCCCACTCCGCAAACCCAAATGAGGGGACAAGGGGGCCTTGCATCATTCCCCTCTGGGAGACAGGGGGTCCGATGTGCATCAACATACTCAACATCGGCCTGTGTATCACTCAACCCTGGGAGTGCGTCCAGATAGAAATTAAAGAGTATTTCAATCCTCCTCCTCTTCTAATTTCAGCTCTGTAAATACGCAGCCTGCCAGGTTTCCTCATGTCTCCTCTTCACCCCCGTCAACCTGCTTCCCGTAGTTATGTGCTCCCCAAATATGTGAGTCGCTCATATCCGGGGTCACTCACTCCCTTATTGGCCTGGTCCCCATTTCCCCTCCGCATCACCCCTTGTTTTCACCATTGTTGCTATTTAGCTGCAACCCAGTAACTACAGCGGAGATCACAGCCACGGGCGCAAGGCAGAACTAAACAGCCTGTGATATAATGGAAGGCATTTCTTCATCTCTTTGTCTGTCTAGCCAACTACCCCCACTCCAACCCAACCCATGTCTGCTTCGGTGAACCACCGAAACCCTGCTTGAGACAATGCCATTTTGAATGCCCTTTTTGTTGTTTGTTTGTCCAGAACACACTGTCGAAGCTAATGAACTTAAGTTGAAAGCTGAACTCGAGTGCTGGGCTGAAAGCAAACTAATACCCCACTGTATGATGTTGTGCACTCTGTTGTTCGTGTGTATGTATATGTAGTATATACCTTCTTTAAACCAAATAGCAGTTAATTACAGCTTTTCCTCTAGCTTCCTCTTGCATACTCCATCTGATCCCAGACTCATTTTCTTTTAATTTTTTTTTCTATTTTTTCAGTAACTGCTGATATTTTTGTGCTGTCCCCATTATTTTTTATTCCAATGACTGATTTCTTGTTTATCAGTAGAAATTGGAAGTGTTTTGCATTAAAAGTCCATTTGGCAGCGTCAAATCCCAGGCCAAGAGATTATCTTGGCTGAGCGGAGGCAGTCTGTGTATCATTTCTGAATATTTGCACCATGACACTCGCTCCCAGTGCACCCCTCAGTTTGTTTTCACTAACGCCATCGCACAGCGTAAATCTGGGGATCGTCTTTGAGCATTTTCAAATGACTTCCTGCCTCTTCCTCTTTCCATCGGTCTATCTCACTGTACATGGACTCGTTGGCAGGTAATCACACACATCCTCATGTTCACCCTACTTAAAGGATAGGTTCTATTTTTCAACCCAGGCCTTTGAAAAAAACATGAAATATCCTCTCTGAAAATGGGAGACTCGCTTTATAGTCACACTTCATCTTAACGTCATTTATTTTACATTGTAATTCAAACCTTTTTTCATTGGCCACCCTCAATCCAAAGTGTAATGTTGGCTGCAGGTCGCTAGTAGGAAATGACACAACTTGCTGTTTCCTGTCTCTTATGTTACAATCTACTGATTTGGGGGACGTACCAAAGATTCAACAAAACCCAAAAAACGTGATAAAATGCACTGTTTATGTTTTTTCTGTATGACATATAAAGACTGATGCTGGATCTGGGTTGTTGTTTCCCAAGATTCAGGGCAGGCTCTGCTCATGGCCGGTCCAGACAGAGAGGCCTCCAATCAGAAGCACAAAGGGGTGCAGACTTTGTCATGTCCCCGATTGACGATTGAATCGTCAATCGGGGACATGACAGCCAGACATGATACATGACTGTCATGTCCCCGATTGACGATTCAATCGTCAATCGGGGACATGACAGCCAGACATGACAGACGATTTTTTTTAAAAATGTGTTCTCCAGTAAAAGTCCTATCGATTACTCATTGGATGGATTATTACAACATTTGCCGTCTCCACAACATAAGGTGAGCATAGTTAAAGTTTACTTCTTCAATTTTGCAAATAAGTCGGACTTTGATATATATGTTCTTATTTTGCCTCTCCTGTGAATTTGAGAGCCCTGGCAAGCGCCTTCCCATGCTGCGCCATGTCACAAAGAGGCTTTACCATGTGTTTTTCTTTTTTAATAAAAACTATTTATTAATTGAGAGCAAATTACAGCAAAGGTGCTATAATGAGATATGTATTGTTATCAAGTTATTAAATGGCCTATCACACAACCCTAGGCCGCTGCTTGTTAGAGTGGTGGATACATCACAGTGCTCATGTGTTGTTCTGCGTACTTGCGGCAAAATACTCATGTGCAAGTCAGGACACAACTGCTTCTTTGACTTCAATAAATTGCAGAAAAAAGGAAACGGCCGCCACGTCTCTAAGAGCCAGCTCCTTTTGTCAAGCAGTATTCTGCGGCTTCCCACATGGAGCACATTAGTTCACTTGGTTCCATATTTTTCTTTTTTTCCTTCTTCTTCTTCATCTTTTTTCTTTCTTTTTTTCATGCTTTTGCAGCTTCGTTTCCGGGCCGCAGCCTCTTCTTCCAAGCTGTGAAGAGCAGCTGAAAACATGATGAACATTTCGGCTCGCATGTTTCCTGTCGGACCGTCCCTTCTTTCTAATCCTCCTCCGCCCTGTTCACTTCTCTGTTTGGATCTCTACAGTTAGGTACCGCGCGGCCCTGCGTAGTCCCAACCAACTCTTCTATTTAAAGTTACCGTATGCTCCTCCACCCGCCTTGTCCTTTTGAACTGGGGGAAAAAAACATTTAGAGGAAAAAGTACTCAAATCAGACAAATTAATCTGGGAAGAACATCTTACTTGATTTCTTAAAACAAGATGAGAAAAAAACCTTGACATGTACTCCTAGTCTAAAATAAACAGTCCCGGATACCTTGTATTCTTAAAATTAGGATAGATATCTTATAGATGAGACCATCAAAAATGGGCTGTTTTCCTTCAAAATTCCACATTAGACTTGTGTCACATTTGCATTTTTTATGTAAGATAGAAGAGGATGTATTTTCTCAAAGCTAGCTGAACGACCTCACACAAACCACGCTAGACCGCTCAATCGAGCTCTAAAGGAAACACAATATAAGATACTACAGTATTTCCCATCCAGATTTTCACCCCTCTCGAAGAATCCCGACTGAAACTGAAGGAATGCCATCACGTTGGAGTGGTTTACGTCTTCCAGATCTTGCCCTGGCTCTTCTAGACGTGTCCATAATGTAGCCTCAGCAGACCTGAACGAGCCTTATTTTACCTCCTCATGTCCGGAAGATACAAAGGGGGATGGAGGCGGCAAGTGCATAAAGCTTCATCAAGCGATGTCTTTGCGGGTAAAAGTGAATCAGTAGATTCCCTGTAATGTGAAGGACTTGATAAATACTGCCCGTCACCCTCAGAATCCTCTCTCCAATCGACCACATACATGTGCTTTCCAACTGTAAACTCTGCATTTGTGATTTCCTTGAATTTTGCTTCAGGCAGTTTTAAACTGCGCACTCACAAACGCAAACACACACACACACGCGTCTTAGAGCCGGGTTAGAGCTTGTTAAAATGTCCCTGGATCGGCATTGTGAGCCCTCTGGTCTGCGCACCGCTGTTATTTCAAGTGCAGTTGACAGTCACTCTGAAGTGCTCGGAATCCATTTTTGTGAGACACGGGGTCGCGACCTTCCAGTGCCTCTTTGTTGTGGTTCAGCTTAAGTGCAGAGCAGGTTGCCCTTTGTTACCGAAACAAAGTTGAGTGTATTAAATGAGGGGTGGGGTGGAGTAGGGCGGTGGGGGGCTTTGATGGCTTTCCTCTTTGAGGCTGCCGTTGTGGCGTACAAAGAAGCAGTGACTTCATTTTATAAATGTCTTCCGCCCCCTTCTCTTCGTTTTCGACCCTCCCTCCCAGAGAAGAAAAAAAAAGGAAAATTAATCGTGGGTCCTTTATGGCAGTTTGGCTGAGTATTATTGTTATTATTTTGGATTAAAATGACGTATCGCCGCATTGAAGTTTTCTTCCGTCAGCAGAATGGCAAGCACAGTGGCCTGCGATATCAGCTTTATGGCCCCGCCGAACAATGGAGTAGCACAGCGGGTGCTTATCCTGTAAAACTCTGATCAAGTCAAGATACACACACAAGATCAAGTCTCCCATTGCCGACATCTTGCGAGTAAGTAGCTCCAACTGAATAGTGCTGTCAGGAAAGATTTAGTAATATTACTTCCATGCCTTTTAAAAGGCAATTCTGCTGTAGACACGGGCAACCATGAATATTTTGTGATAAACTTGAAAGCAACCCCCCCCCCCCCCCCCCAAACATGAAACGCTAATGACCGTCTCAGATTCCCGAATTTACCTCATGTGAGCGTAGGTTTGCTTGACCGCAATGCTGTAAATCGTTTCCCGATCCTACACTCCTATCTGACTCCCGTGTTTTCTTTTGCTTCATAGATGTGTCGCTTGTCAGTGGCTTTCATTTTGACAAGCGCCAGTGAGCGGTGAACAGCCATGACATTGAAGCCATGAAGCTCAGCACGTCTGGTCTTTGTGGCCCTACCTAGAAGGAAGACAGAAACACACCCTCCTGCTTCCTGTTCCTGTTTCCCCTCATTCCACAATGTCACCGAGATGATCTCTCCCACTCGTCGATGCACCCGACCCCTCTCCCCCCTGTCCTTCTCCCAGTTCTCTTCCCAATTAGTGCTGTTGTCACTTTTCGATTATGTCATCGACAGTGACCTTTAAGTCAACCGCTGCTTGTCTTGCTTTGATGATATCACTACTCCACCCAGCCTTTCACCCCACCGTAGGGTGTTTCTGTTAAAATCGCTGCGTGTTTGCAGTCCGTCCATCTTGTGCTCGCGCGCGTGCGTGCGTGTGTGTGTGCGAGTCACATCGGAATGTTCTACTCTGTTCTTAAAACATTAGCCCATTTTATTTCTTTGTCTCCTGTGGCTCATGGTGTTCATTCTGTTTGCCGTCATCAAGACATAATGTTGAACACAAGGTTTAATGAGGCTTCAATAGGATCTTTAAAAATATGTCCATTATAAATAACAGAGGGTCTGATATCCAGAGCAAATGTTTAGCTGTTGAATAGGCTTCCCGCTGATATTAAAAGACACATTCTGAGTTTTTTTCAGGGCCCTTTCTGTAACTTTTCCATCTTATATCTGCATTTAAATGCAGTACTGTCTCCTTCTATCCAGCTCTCTTCCACTCTAAAATATCCAGATTTTTCATGTTTCCTGATCCCAAATTGCAACCTAGTTGAGATTCAGCTGGAAACAATCAGCTTACATATGTGGTCTTCAGATGTAAAAAATAAAAAAGTTACATAGTCATATTGGACAAGCCGGCCAACACGGCAAACGACTGGCATTTTGATGATATGACATTTGCTTCCGCACATTACCCTAATTCTAGCCAAGCTGCTCTGACTTACACTGACAGAAATAGGGGTCAGGAATTGTACAGATGCGCGCAGACGCGATTGGAGACTCGTGGTTTCACACTTTGGAGATTATCCGCCATTTTATTTTCCACAGAGTGTTCTGCCTAGCGACTTCTGAGAGGATGACCTCATGATTGGCCAATAAAGGTTGAGGTAAATTGTGTGTGTGTCTGTGCGTGTGTGTGGACTCGCACGTTCATGACCGTGATCAAGTATGTCCAGAGAGTGATTGCACCGGGATCTGGAAACAGCCATTATATAATAAGCATAATAGAGGAAAAGTAATGGCTGGAAACGGGGGATTTCAGCTGGGACGAGGGCCTGTAGCCTCATGCGCATTCGTGCATTTGGAATTTATTGCCCTCCGTCAACTAATAAATTGGTTGACAATGGTGAGAGTATAGATCACGGAGCCCCAGGTTCACTCACGTATGTGATGTGGATACCCGCTCACTCGTCCACGAACCACGACGCGGATGCAGTCAAGGGGTAACAGCCCAGACGTGTCCGCACGCAGACCGATTTTAGAGAAGGGTTGCGCTCAAACACTGGGGAAATTATATGTATTTTGGTGTGTGTGTGTGTGTGTGTGTGTGTGTGTGTGTTTGTGTGTGTGTGAGTGAGAGCGCGTGTGAGTGCGTGTGTGTTTGCTGGTAGCCCCATTCCGTTGCTTTTGAACACATTGTGTATTCTGGTAGGGTTCTTTTTTATTTTTTAACTCATTGTCCCTTTTCCTCTATGCCCCCCCCTATTGTGTTCCCCATTATCCCCCGATTCCACTTGTAAGCACATCTAAATTTAGAACCAAGAATGTGCTTAGGGGGGCACTCTAGTAGTGGTGTTTAAAGAGAAGACTGGGTATTTGCTGTAATTGTAAATGCATGTGTACAGCCTCAGCTTGGGAAGAGAGAGAGGGGGAGAGAGACATACAAAGGATCTGGCGGTTCTCCTGGCTGGCTCTCCCTTTTCCCAGCAGCTGGGCCGCTTACTTGTCCCCTTCCGACAAGGAGCCCCGCTCGGAGTGGTTTGCCTTCGCCAGATAGCTTATAATATATATATATATATATATATATATATATATATATATATATATATATATATATATACACACACACACACACACACCCTCTTTTTTTCAACACACCTCCTTTCTTCAGTACAAGCTTCACCTCCTTAACAGAACGCACATGGAGAGAAAGAGAGAGGTCCTCTTTACTCTCCCCTCCCCTCCTCTTCCCACCGCTTGGAAAATCTTACATTTCGTGAAAACAAAGGAGAAGAAAGAATGAAAGAAAGAATGAAGTGCACACATCCTGTCCTCATTAGGCAAGGGAGAGGAGATCTGGCGGTCATAGCCGGGACCGGCGGAGGCCTGCCCCCCGGCACGGCCGAAAAAGTACACGACAGAACCTCAATTGGCGCAGGACGCGACGGGACGGGGGCAGGCCGCGGCGTTTTCCAGCACGTCCCCGACTCCTCTGACCTTTGACACTGTTTGGAGTAGGAAATATCTAATAAGTCAGGCATTCTGTCTAATGTTCTGCCAGTGGGTTTAGTATATGCCCGAAGGTCTTGAAACACTATCTCCACCACAGCAATAATATACATTTGAAATTCTCAGGGAGAGGTGGAGGGGGGTGTGGGGGAGTCTGAGGAGGCGGAGGGACTAGGAGGCAGGGATGTGATGGGGGTCGGGGGGGGGGGGGGGGGGTTCTACAAAGTAAAGCAGCTGGGAGTACATGCTGTAATGGGAACCATGTGTAGGTCAGCGCAGACGAGGGCGGGATGGGACGGGACGCACCTTGGTTTTTATTGCAAACGCTCTATCTCTCTCTCTCTCGGCCTCTCTTTTTTGATAAATCACAAAAACTGGTTTCTTTCAACGACTGCGGTAGCTGATTCAAAGTGATGTACTGCCCTGTCCCATTTACCTAGTGGGCGTGGCTGACATTGCGGTCTAATTGTGTTGGACGCGCCAGCAGCGATGAAGCCAGAAATCCTCCATATTATCTTATATATACTGTATATATACAGTATATCAGAATGAAATGGTAGAATTTGAAGAACTAATGTCGCACTCGATGACACATGTCATTTCATCATAACCATGCCCTGAAAGTGTATTATTTAGTAGGTAGCGTTTTGTTTTTCAGATCCGCCTCATTCCCTTTCCCTGGGGGCGCAAAAAGCCCCCATTCTTACTCAAGAGGATGGCATGTGGAGAAAAGTAGCCTTTCTTTTTTGCTTTTTATTCTAATTGAAACCTAGCAATCCACTCACATTGATTTATATCATCTGTCACGGAAAGCTTTTTACTACCACAATGACTGAAAGTCTCCCAACATCCGTTACTTTGGGAGCCAAGCGTTAAGTCGGGCTCAGCTCACTTTCTACACAAGCCCATGGTCCCCGCACGGCAGTTGTTCCGTCTGCCCAGGGTAGGGCCCTGCTTCTTGAAAGACGTATTTCCAATATCGTAAGAGGTGCAAAATTATTTCTAAGACCGCAGGAAAAAAGCCCCCGGGAGCATGCCTTTTATGTCGCTAGACATCGCAGTGCAGCGCTCTGCTGCTTTGGTCAATTTGTCCATGGTTTCAATCAAGCGAGTTATTTGGTCCTGGTTTGTAAAAGAGGAGAGCCAAACAAGAAGAAAACAAACTTCTTGAAGGCAAGCTTTCGGTCCTTTTCATTCAACGACACAGATTGATGGCATCTTGCTTTGTTTTGAGATCAGCCGATAATCTGTTTTCCTTTTAGATTAAAGTCTTATGTCCGCTGCACTCTATTGGGACATTGCACATGCTCCAAGGTGTTTGTGTAGTCGCACAGGTCGCAGTGTATTTACTTGTGCGACTGTGGGTTCTTTTTTTGTATGTTTATAATGTACACTAGTGTGTCTTTGCTTATGTTTGTGTTATGGTGTAAATGCGTATGACTGATTGAGATTATGGCGAGGGAACCCCCCTCCACCCCCACCCCCGACAGAGTTGGCCTCAGCCTTACAAGGAAAGGTCTGCGTGGCCCAAAACCACTTGGGCCCTACTGCCACCGCTACCCCAGTGGACGAATCGAGAATCCCTGTTTTAATACTGTTTTTTTCTTTCTCTCTTGATTCTCTCTTCACCAGGTGCGGCGGCGGGAGCAGCGGCGGCACAGTGGTCGGGACGCGGTGGCGGGCGGCGGCGACTCCTTGTCCCGTCACAGCGGTGCTGGGCAGGACAGCGGCTTTGGCAGTGACAGCGCCCGCATCCGCATCGTCCAGATCGAGCAGCAGAGTGGTGCCAGCCACCACCGCATCGCCCGGCCCTCGCAGCAGTCCACCATCACCAAGAACCTCAGCTTCATCCCATTTGACATGTTCCTCACCGCCGGCAAGCTGTCCGTCATGACCTACGATTGCTCCAGGGCTCCGGCCTCGGATGCCGCCTCCACGCAGGACGGCAACGACTACAGTGACAAGGTGAGCCAGGGGCATAGCAGGTGACATTTTATATACAACTGAAAGGTAGGTGAGGTTAATCCCCTGATATATAGTGAGTGTATGTGCCTGAATATTGACTTTTTTTTCCAATGCAATATGCTTTAATAACCACTCCCACAGTATATCACTCTGTACAATCTCTTTAATCTGTCCATTGCACACATTGTTGCTTTTATCCTCCCAAATGTGAAAGCATGTGTATTTTGAGTACTTTTCTTTATAGGTTGAGGGTAATGTGTTCCAGTTTGAGCCTGTTCTTAATAGAAGTTCTGTATCCAGCTGCATTATATACTGTACAGAGATGGAACTTAAAGATTTTTGGGTGCCCGCCCAGCGGCGATTCTTTGGCTGCCATTGCCAAACTGTCTTCTTCAAATCCCCTTCCAGCCGTTTTCCTATTGAGTAGAGTTTTACACCAGTTCCAGGCTTATAGGCTGCTAATAGTTCTGCCCCTGATAATAGAAATCAAGTTCATATTTTTTAATAGTAACAGTGCATTAGACGCATAGTTATACTTCTTAATCTTCTCTATTTGTGGAAGAGCCGAGACGAAGCCGAGATCCTGACGGAAATCCCCCCGGCCCCGACCCCTCCAGACTCCGTCGCCGATCCTGTCCAGAGTTCCCTTGCTGCCCTCACCGTCGAGGACCTGCTCAACAGCAACACCGTGCAGACGCCGCCAATGGCAGGGTCTCCCCTGCAGCCACGAGGCGGCCTGCTCTCCCTGGACGGCCTTCCTGTTCCCAGCCGTTCCTCTGCCCGCCAGGCCCTGGGGGTCACCATTGTCAGACAGCCCGGGCGCCGGGGGGCCGGTGACCAGGTGCTGGAGCCCCTGCTTCACTTGCAGGTGGCTCAGCCATCGGCGCTGCTCAGCTGCCACCATCGCAAGCAGAGGATGGAGCTGTCGGTTTTCGACGTTGTGCTGCGGGGAGTCGCCTCGGACTTCAAGTGTCTTGGTGAGAGAGGGTGCAGGCAGAAAGAGAGGGAGAGAGAGAGAAAGAGTGTTCTCTCCATCTCACTGTGTGAATTTGTTTCATTTGTGTAAATTATGTTTTTTTTTCCTCTCCCTCCACGTCATTCCCTCTGTATTCCTTTCTTCTTCTTCATACTCACCAGACTCAGGGAAGAGCCTGCCAGAATCACTGGACTACAATGTGCTGTGGCTCCACACGGTAGCGGGAGAGGCTGATAGCAGAACAGGCATCCCACCTCCTCTGCTCTTTCTGCAGGTCAAAGACTTTCTCAATGGACCAGGTAGGGTTGGTCCACACACCAAAAGCGACAAAAATACAAAGACACAATCATCCACATAGATTAGAATCGCTTTGTTTGTGAATACATGTTGGACATCAATACATGCAATGTGCCCAACAAAAGCAACAACTTGCATTTGTCTGCCTGCTTTGTACATGTAAGGGAAAATGTCCACACTAAGTGGGAAGCACAAAGAGCTCTTCTATGCCAAGTGTGGATGCTGAGCTGTGTACGTAATGCCATGGGCAAAGCGGAAGGCCCCTAGCTCCTATGCGCACCAGGGGCAGCGTCATCTGTATTTGTACTTGCGTTCTTGCGCTGTCACGCCCCAAGTTCTGTTCCAAAGGAAATGCCTAAAGTGCCAACATGTTGGTATTGGTCCTTCCAAAATATTGAGGATTAATCAGTGTGTGGTTTGGCTATAAGATGAGATGACAAATTAATTCTGCTGTCACCGCAGCAAAAAAATCACGTCAATGAGTCAAGAAAGGGATAAGAAGTAAGATTAAAAAAAAAAAAAAGAGACATATGTACACAAATCTATCCACATAGTTAACATCGAGTAGCACTATGCTTACCAGTCGTAGTGAGCCCAATGTGGGCAAGTGGAAGTTACACTAAAGGAAGTAAGTACAGGTAGTAGCAATAATAAGTAAGTCTATAGTAAAGAATATACTATCAACTATTTACAGTATAATGATTGATAATACCCGGTCGTATTCTAATGACCAAAGTATAATATTGTAGTATGAAGTAGAGTCTTGTTTTTTCTTTGGTTTAGTCTTGTTTTTTTTACGGCCAAGGTTCGATAGGTTCAACATATCTGACGAGCACAAAACACGACAGTCCTGACATGGTGGTTCATGGTTTTGCGGAAGGTGACGCTCTCCAGTTATTACTGTTAATAAAGATAATTGCTGTAGTCGAGCACATCTGATTATGATGCTTTGCAGCTGAAATATAGACATTGGACAATCACAGTCAGGTGCTTAACCAGAACCCGTAAAGGTCTCCTATCCTTGTCTATGTAGGATGGCTTCAATCATAATTACACACCCACAACTCAGAGAATATCCAGGCGGAGTGTGAGGTTGTCTCCAGTGGAAACCTCCAGAATTGACCACACATGCTACTGACTGCTCTCACATGCACACATGCCCCCACTCTCAATTACTAACTCGCTTGTGTACACATACGCACTCACACACACTGTTTGGACTGAGAAGACATAGTCAGTTGTCTGTGTTGCTTGATCACATTGGGGGGGGGGGGGGGGGGGGGTATTGGGAAGAAGCTACGAGAATCTCCAAGCTCCCCAAGCGCCATTTTTTTTAATACTGCTAATACTGCTTGCTCGTCGTACACTCTACCCCTTGTTACTTTGTTTTATAAAAAAATATTCAAAGCCAGAACCTGAAATTAAGGGGTCGATGGACCAACGACGCAGTTCAAGCTCTACTCTCTACTTCCACCTCGGCCTAATTGGTCCCTTGTGTGGTTTCTGGTGGTCCCTTGCAGAGTTTGCCAATTCCATGATCAGGGAGTAAAATATTCATCAATATCTGAACATCTGAACGCATAAAAATCCTGTCAGCAGAACAAGAAAGAGAGAGGAAACAGGGTGGATACCTGTAAGAGAGGAAAACCCCACCACCACCAGCAGGATTCGTACCCAAGTGCCCAATAAGCAGTCGAGATTCCTCTTGGGCGGGGACACGGGGTCTGGTGCGATCCCTGGAACTCAACACAAGAGCAAACAAAGCACAAACAAATGGAGGGCTGAAGAAGAGATGATGTGAGAGGTGGCGGAGGATCGATTAGAGAGACTTCCCTCACAGATTGATACTCTGTGATCTGATCTGCCACTGTCTATGTCATGATGATGATGATGAGGATAATGATGGTGTGTGTATATTTGTGTGTCTCATCTGGACAGCCTCCGCTTTGATTTGACAATAATTCACATTTGATTTGTTTCAATGAGACAAACAGAGACCAGAACGCTGTAAGGCCTCTTCTCTCTCCACCCCCCCACCCTCCCACCCCCCTTGTCTGTTTACAACAATGTGCATGCAATTTCAACGGCAGTTGCTCCGTGCGCGATACATCAGGACCAATCAGAGCCGCCTTCCCAAGGATGCTGAGTGGCAAGCACTTGCGCAGCATGTACAGTAAACTGGATGGGGTTTCAGCCCTGACCCCCCACTCAGTGACTGCTCATCATGCTGCTCATAAACACACTCGCCGACACTTGCATCCCCACGCAAACACATGCGCATATGCGGCGGGTTATAAAGCAGTGTTATTGTCTTATCTTCTTTCATTGAGACGGTATTGTGAAGAAACTTAGTTCTTGCATCTCTCTGGATATTGATGTAACTTGAATTTTGAGCTTCATTTTTTTATGAAAGCCTTATATAATATCATCGTCTTTTTGGGATTTTCAATAAGCTAATGTATACTGTGTACATGGGCATATTTTATCTGGGATATACAGTATGTACATTATATGTCGGCTTATATATTGAAAATCCAAAGACTCAAATTGTGGTTGGACACAAACTGTGATGATGACTTTTATAAGACTTTTTTTTTTTCAAATTTAAAAATAGATAGAAAGCAGCTGGCAATTATTTCAGCATCATGAAGGTTTAAGGCTGAAAAAAAGACTGTAAAATGTCAAGCATACAGACACACACACAAACATACTCCCTCTCGCTTTCTTCTCTCCTGAGTCAGTTTCTCCAATAGGGTCAGCGGCTGAGTCCAGAGATGTAAGCGCTACCACTTGCGGAGGAGAGCGCAGAGCCTCCTCTACGTAGAGAAGCAGCGGGTGATAGATTAGCTTGAACAAATTGGAACCATTACCCCATGGGCTCCCTGGATCCCGTCAAAGCCCTGGGAGCTTAGAAATGTTGTCAGTTACTGTATACAACCCCGTGCCCCTTCGAACCGTCCGTAACCGCACTAATTTGAGTCAGATGGCATCACAAGCCAATGTCACTGGCCTTACCTGGTGAAAGGGTCGGTGAGAAAAATACCCCCCCCCCCCCCCCCAAGAACATGATTGCCCTCTGGAAAACATAGATGTGTACGTCCCCATACGTTCCCTGTACATTAATGCACAGCCGGTACGGTTACCCATCGTGTCACAGGAAGTCTGCCGTCAAACAGTGGGGCATGAGAATCAGCCGACGATGTCAAAGAACAGTGGTGATGAAAATAGAGGTGGCAGCTCTCTCTGTCTAACACACAACTATAGAACCACACACAAAAAAGAAAACCACACCGTCCCAAGTTCAAAGTGGGGTGTGGTGTCACAATAACCAGGATAACTAGCATATTTGATCTCTCTCACCTCTCTTTTGACGATCCCCTACTTTCCATGGCGCTAATAGAGGCTGACACCTGAGAAGGGCCAAGTCTGCCGTCCATCCAGCCTGTTCACATTAGGCCCTCTTGCCTCAAGAGGTTCCTTAAGAGGTCCGCATACACCGACACCAACTAGCTCCTCACCACCCTACCTCGGGGCAGGGCCAGCTCTCGCTATCCCTGTATACCCCTTTCTTCCTGACAGCCAACTCCTCCCCTGGGGTTAAAAACAAACCCCTTCACTCCCGATCCAAGCCAAGGTGTTCCTAATAAAAACGTTGGTTTCTGTGTTTGTGTGTGTGTGTGTGTGTGTGTATGCGTGCGTGTGTGTGTGTGTGTGTGTGTGTGTGTGTGTGTGTGTGTGTGTGTGTGTGTGTGTGTGTGTGTGGCGTGCACAGAGGCACGTGTGCGCCAGAATATGCCTTTTCTGAAACAGCCATTCTTTTGATACAACTTGTATTAAGTGGCGAAGAGAACCACCCTTTCTCCTAATGAGCTGGTATTCCTGGTATTTCCATTTAGTCACCAGCTATTTCCAAATCCCCGTCTCTACCTGAAACTTTGCAGGGCAGCCCCTCCGACGGTCATCTGCTAAACAATATTAAAATGTACGCCAGCATGAGCAGTAATTATAATGTAATGTTGCCGCTCTAGGTAAATCCCAGTCAGTCAGGGTTTGCAGTGTTAAAGAGGTGGTGCAGTCTTTATCCGGCATATCAAGTTATACCCCCGCCACATTGGAGGAATTAGAATTTGTAGCTTTGCCTGTCAATCTTATAAGTCAGTCATGGCTTGTAAATAGTTGGTGTGAGGTTTTTTTTTTGTTTTCGTTTTTGCTGTTATGAGTTTTAGCTAAATCGCTCGGTCCCTTCTTGGCCTTAATGGTAAAACCACATGGAAACATCACTGTAATGGCTGTATCACACACACACACACACACACACACACACACACTCTCTCAAGAACCCAGCTGAAGTTCCAGTACAGGAAAGCCCCAGACTCAGGAAAAAAAAACAGGGATGTACTTGACATGTGGCCATGATAATGCCGTGCTGTTATTTTATTGGAGTTCTGTAAAAGATTCCTCTTTTGACACTGTTCCACACCAGTGCTCAGTCGGTTGCTGGTTGCTGGCAGGTCAGGGCAACGCGGTGTGGGGCGGTGGGGGGGGTTTGCAGATGTGGCCCCTTGAAACAGGAGGGCGAACTGGGGACAGGACAGGCTGCCGTGGCCCCGCTCCTCTCTCCACTGGGAGTTCCTTGAGAGTTCACACCGCTTTTGATCTAGTTATACTTCACCCTGACTCGCCTTTGATTCTCCTGTCTACTCTGTGGTGGCAGAAGGAAAATAAGTGGTGACAAATGTTTGAACGCTTTGAACACCAATGCCTTGGCAGGTAATAGAATATTATATATGTGATGCAGTCTTTCTTTATCCGCACAGGTTAGCCATATACCGTACTTTAAACCAGAGCTCTTACATTTGCGTTAATGCATCAGTTCTGGTCCAGAGATTAATATTGAAGTGATTTTAACTTCAGAAAATTTTGATCCAAAGTAATGTGCAGTTTGCGAGCTAAGGTCAGCAGTAAGAGAGTATTGCTGTCCATCACTTTAACGTCACATTACTATGGCAGTTTAAGTGGTGTCTTTATTTCCCAGACAGCCATTTATCTGGCTGCACTGTGGTACTCTGTATACAGTAGCTTGGTTTACAGGGAGGGACAAAATGTTTAACCAGGTCCAGACGACACCCACATGAAGCCCTTATATCCCCTGCAGGAAATCAAGTGCTCCTCATTTGTATAGGAATTGTATACAGTCAAAGCTGTATTGGCTGAAAAGAAGTGGAGCTATCTATGACGGACTTGTAGTATGGGGCTTAACTATAATTCCAACATATTCCCATTAAGGTCCAAAGACTTTTGTCAAGGTGCTGCCACACCTCAATTTTGTTTGAGAAGGTTTCTTTCTGTTGGTCTAAAAAAGCTCCTTGACTAGCAGCTTTTTGGGTTCAGAAAGTTTTTTGTTTACTAAAGTTTTTTTCCCCTCAATTCTACGCTATCAATACACACAAAATAGCATGTGTGTGTTGCATGTGTTGTTCTTAAAGTGGACTGTTTGGTAATAAGTATGGGTTTAAATAAGGCTTAAGTATGGAAATTGCCTGGTCCTATTGAGTGTGTATCCGTAGCGTCGCCGGGTGGGCTTCTGGGACCACCCCCCCACCACCCACCCACCCACCGCGGGCAGACCAGCCCTGTGGCTAGGGAATGCACCGGAGTGCAAGGAGTGGGGAAGAGGTCGTAATCAAGACCAGCTCTTACCTTACCGAGAGCCAGCGCCCCACCTCCCACCCACCCACCTTACCGACCCAAGCAATTCCAAGGTGATCAGAAACAGATTTACATGATGACAGAGCGAGGGAGGGAGGGAGGGGGAGAAGATTGGTTGAGGAGTGTAGAGGAAGTACAAGACAGCAAGGGAGAAGACAAGCAAGAAACACGAAAGAGATGGATGAAGAAGAGAGAGCGGGGAAAGGGAGTAAGACCGGAGCAAGGCAGGCAGAGAACCCTTGATGAGCAGCAACGCGCGGGCTATTAATCCCACTGCTGGAAAGCTTCCTGGTGATAAGTCAACTGGAAATGATAAGCTACACTGCAAAGCACATTCCCCCTCTCTGTGCCGCGTCCCTCCGTCTGAACACGAGCCTCACTTCCACTGAATTAGAGCGGAAAACCTCCTTGGGGAAGGCTGTGTATGTGCACCGTGTGAATGCATGTTCCCATCGCTTGGCAGCACCCTCCCATCCAGTGCTCTTTACCTGGGAAGTAGACAGGGGGTGTTTCGGGGACGAGGCTAAACCTCCTAAACCTCTCTAAACACCGGGGCCTTGATGAGAGCATGAAAACCAGCTGCACTTGTTTTGAGTGGTCTTGCAGCAGCTTTCCCCTTTCCCTTCTCCCTTCAACATCATCATCATCATCACCACCACCAAGTGGAAAAATGGAATAATGGAAGCAGTGTCAAGCGCCATGGAGTCAATTCATCTGTCTGTGTAAATTCCAGTCAAGGGTTTGAAGGCTGGAGCTCGACAGTGAAAAAAAAGCCATAGCAAGAGAGAGAGAGATAGAACAAGGGAGAGCAAAGGATTCAAGGATTTATATGGTTGGCACGGAGAAAAGATTCAGATCTGCTATTCCGCCGTGTCTCTGTAGACGGTCCCAGCGAGACAGAGACACAAACCAAATATGATTTGTGTGTGTATGTCTATATGCATCTTTCCGAGCAAGTGATGAGAGCAGATCCGGCTGGGTTTTAAACACAGGTCTTTGCATGCAAGGCTCAGCAATTGAGATGGACAGAATAGACTTCAAAGACTGGTTTACAAGACGTGGTACCATGCACCATCTCGTGCGTTGCAGAGCTTACTGGGTAGAATGCTGCTAACTGCACAACATCTGTACAGGCAGGTCTACCTTGAAACCTGCGATGTTCCATTAACTCACAAGTTGGCAAAAGTACGCCTAAGCAGGGGTAGTTCAAGGATGAGAGTTGTATTTACACCAGCTTCACCTACCCTGCATGAAAGATATTGTGTTTTAAACAGTAGGTCAGATCAAATGTTGGTTCCCATCATTTAACTGTTCATAGCACGACCTCTCTTAACACTTTTACTATTGAGACACCTGCCATTCTACAGCAAGTTCTAACTGTACTCCAATGGGGAAAATCTTTAAGCCTTGAAATAACGCTAAATCTCCTATCTCCTCCTAATCTCACTGAATGGGAAACTTTCATTATATCCACACATGTTTCTGCATATTTGTGTATTTAACAAAGTAATATCACATTATATACACAACATTATATTTTATTTTTTGTTGTTACTTTTGTTGCAGTTTGGATGCTGGTTTTTAAATGGTTTAGGAAGCCCCCTTTCGTACCCCAAAACAGCCTAATAGATATGCTGGTTAACAGAAATGGTTCTACCAATATCCCTTCAAGGAATATAAAAAAGATGTAGGAACGTGGAGTGTATACAGAGAGCCCCAGCACAATCCAGGCAGTGGGAGTTGGAGGGAAGTTAATCCTTTGCCACTGTATCGCCCCCACTGTGAGGTAACAGTGTTTTGCTTCTTTCCTTAGACCATAAAGGAGTGGGGCTTTTTTTTATCAGCTGCCTGAAAGCTATCTGCTTTCCTCTCTCTTTCCTGCCCTATTTTCTGCTTTACTCGCCACTTCATAAATGTAAGTAATGACAAACAGTAGAGCTACTCCCATATTTTAGGGAGAGAGAAAATATGGCCATCTCATGTAAATAAAACAGAGTAAATATATATTTTTTTATTGCTTTCAAAGCTTTATAGGTACAGATATGTTGTTCTTTATTAGTCCTTTTCAACAACTGTCAGAATGAGCATATATACATATCATAAATGCCTTTGTATCATACTGCGGCATAATGGGGTTTTTTTTCAGAGGATGCTCCTTATGAAACTGAAACTTTTTACTGCTTTCCCCTGCTGACACAGCAAACTCAACTGGATAAAAATACCTTTGCATAACCTGCAACTTGGACGCTCCATTATCAGCGATAGGTGGTGATAAGTTACGGCTGGATCTTGATTTATTGCTTTCGCTAGTACATTAAGAATATCACAGAGATGCAAATAGTCAACGGGACTGCTTTTCGGTCATTGCTTTTGTGAACACAGTTTAGTGTTGTCCTTTAATGGATTGTTGTTCTCTTATCCCTCCCCTCTCCCACTCTTTCCAACCTCTGCCTCATTAGCCGAACTGAAAATGGAGCTGTCCCGGCCCCTCAAGGTGAGCCCCACGGTGGCGAAGCTGGAGCAGGCAAAGGCCTATCTGAGCAAGGTGTTACCAAACCACTGGGGGGAAGCCTCAGGGACGATCCCCTCCACCACGCCGACCCCTCTCTCCTCGTCCCCCGCCAAGACCCCCTGTTCTGCTACTCCAGGAACACCGTCCAAGAGCCTGCCTCCCCACTCCGACCCCCGCCACCAGGCCCCCCCCCCCCCAGGCATGGCAGGTGTCCTCGGGGCCCCTGTCCTGTCATTCCACAAGATGTCCCTCCGCACTGCCCAGATGGTGGTGGTCATGGAGACAGAGGCCCATCCCATGAAGCCAAGTGTGACTGTGTCTGTCTCGGCCATGACAGGGAGTCTGAACATTAAACCAGGGCCAAGGATGGAAGGTGAGTTAATAATTAACAACAATAGCAGCTTTTAAATAGTATTAAGTCCACCAAATCCTATTCTAGTCATTTGTCACCCATTTCCTAGTTCAACGCATGTGACACATATACACAGATCAGCTATAACATTAAAACCACCACTAATATCCAGTGATATTGTGTAGCTCCGTCCCGCCAAAACAGTTCTGACCCATCGAGGTATGGACTCTGCAAAACCTCTGAAGGTGTCCTCTGATATCTGGCACCAAGACGTTAGCACCAGATCCTTTAAGTCCTGTAAGTTGCGAAGTTGGGCACCCATGGATCAGGCTTGTTGTTCCACCGCATCCCACAGACGCTCGATCGGCTCGGACCCTAACCCCGGCCATCCACATGATGTAAAAGAAAAATAGATTTGTCAGACAAGACCACATTCTTCCATTGCTCCATGGTCTACTTCCGACACTCACGTGCCCATTGTAGGCACTTTTGGCGGTGGACAGGGCAGCATGGGCACTCTGTCCGGTCTGTGGCTACGCAGCTCCATACGCAGCAAACTGTGATGCACTGTGTGTTCTGACACCCTTCTATCATAGCCAGCATTAACTTTTTAAGCAATTTTGCGCTACATTAGCTCTTCTTTGCTTTGGGATCGAACCAGATGGGCTAAACTTCTCTCCCCACACAAATCAAAGAGCCCATGGGCACGCATGACCCTGTCGCCAATTCATCAGTTGTCCTTCCTTCTTCCACTTTTGATGGGTACTAACCACTGCAAACTGGGAAAACCCCACAAGACCTGTCGTTTTGGAGATGCTCTTTTATACAGGTAACAAGTTGAGACAGGTGTATTTTATACAGGTAACAAGTTGAGATTAGGAGTACTTTCTTAAAGCGAGAGGACTAATCTGTGGGAGCCAGAATTCTTTATGGTTGGTAGGGGATCAAATACTTATTTCACTCAATGAAATGCAAAATTATTTATATCTTTTTTTTGATGTGATTTTCTGGATTTTCTTTTTGATATTCTGTCTCTCACTGTTATAATAAACCTACCAAAAATGACCACTAAAATTATAGACCGTTCATTTCTTTGTCAGTGGGCAAACTTACAAAATCACAGAGGGATCAAATAATTATTTCCCCCCCTGTATATCCCACCCCTTGACAGGTACCGTTGTAACGAGATGATCAATGTTACTCCCTGTCAGTGGTTTAAATGTTGTGGCTGATCGTTATATTTATAGATGTATAGAAGGACATTTACAAAATTGAAAAAAAGGTGAAAACAAGATTTTCTTTTGGATTGACACAATCTAGGCAGTCGGTCCAAAAAACGCCCCTAATAGATTATTGGCTGTACTGCACTCCCTAGTAGAAAAAGTGAAACTTTCCTAATTAATGCTGACCTGCGGTTCGCATGTATATAGCGCCACATGATGGCATATATTCAAATATTTGGTACAAATAGCTGTTTTTTGTCCTTTTCATTTCTACTGCCGTGGATTCACAATCATCTAGTCTGATGCAATTCATAGCTGTCCAACAGGAACATTGGGTTAGAGTGGTTTGGGAGGAACTGTATCAATTTGGAAGCAGGTTTCAAAATATTTGAGTGTATTCAGTGTATTGTCCTCATCCCCAATTATCAGTTTTTTTTTTTTTTTGTTTTTTTTTTTACAAAGTCCTGAGAATAATTATGGCCATGAAACAAGCCAATTTCATGAGTTTTCATTTGGAAGCCAGGTCGTTTTAAGAAAATATATATTTTGTAATCAAACAACATTAACCCGATACCAGCGGTATTGATCTGCTTTACTTTATCAAATAGGCGCAAGTTCCAAAAGCGTTCATAAAAGACATGAAGCGCCATTGGAAACATCTGAAATTATCTCAACCCACTGTCAGATTGGAACTGTAGCGGTACAACATGTTGGCTAAGGAATCTGCTTTTGTTGAACAGATGTTCAGTCAGTTATATAAATAGAAAAAGTATGAATCTATTCCAATTCCCTCATCGTAAAACATATGGAGCTGTTGAAAGGGTTTTTATTTTGAAGCAAAAAAAATTAGTTTCCTCATGTCATTAATCAGCATATAAAAAAAATGAAAGTATATAATTTTTTTTTCCGGTCCCTTTCTTTTGTTTCCTTCCTATTAATGCAGTACGTTCCCTCTCTGGGTCAGCCGTACCAAACGCAACTCCTCAAGGAGGATTCGTCAAAAAGCATGATACACTATTGCCGCTAGGTATTGGGGGGGCGGGGGGGGGACTAATATTACTTTCATGTCGTTGCCCTCGTACGTGTGCTGGCTCGGCCACACTCAGCCAAGAACAAGGAGGGCTGTCAGTAAACTGTAAAGTGAGATGTTTGTGTTGGTCTTGGAACTCAAGCTTTGATGAGGATGTGTATGTAGAAGCCAGGACGAGGAACACACACACACACACACACTGATGTGTGTGTGTGTGTGTGTTTGTGTGTGTGTGAGTGAGTGAGTTTGTGAGATTGTTGTGTTCGTGATAGGACCGAGCCCCGGCCTTTATCAACACCTACTCTAGTCCAGGAGGCTTCTTCAGTGTTTCCATGATCACAGTCTCAATTTCTAATGCGAATGTAAATTAAAAGAGATTACAAATTTGTTCTCGCCCATCGGCTGTGATGGAACAGAGAGAGAACCTGGACAGGCTGAAGTTACATGAGAGACTGGAAACGCACAGCGTGAGGTGTCCACTTGAGTCTTGCTGGGCCATGGTGCATTTTCTAATGATGGGACGGGACGGGGGACGGGACGTGACGGGGGACGGGGAGGGGGGGGCAAGTTTTTGAACCGGGCTCCCAGAGCGCCAGCATCTGCTCCACAGATGTGGTTATATTGGGTTACTTCAGATAAAGCGATTGTCGAAAATTTTAATTAAAACCTCAAAACAATTTGCACTTTGTTTACCCGAATCTGCATAACTGCTTGGTGAGACAATGCCCCGATTCTGCGCAAGCCCACGCTGATTTTCACCAGCTTTCTCAGCTTTCGGCCCGACGCGTTTGATGTGTCGACTCCGACAAACACAGTCGAGGGGGCGGAAAGAAGAAGCGCGCCGCAGTCTCGACGTAATGGAAAACAACAAAGAGAGTTCAGAGGCTATTGTGCTGATACAAAATTAAATCCGGCCCGCCCCTCCGCCAACCTGCCCTACTTCTTTCCCTCATTTACCAGTTGTTCATCCTTTCACAGTTCAAAGAATTTTTCAAAGTCGTTATATCACAGAGAGTTCCTCCTCGTGTACACATGGTAAACATAGCAAGGATTGACTATTTGTGGGATGGGCAGTGCGTTGTTCCCCTTCGTGACCACAAGCACCTTGACAGGAAGCCGCTGCCGTGCACAGGACCCATCGCAGCCCGATTAGACCCATGTTTATTTTTATCAGGCTCTCGTGGATTGCTCTTCCGCAGGCGGACTCCGGAGTTCTCTATGCAACACCATTGTTATAGCCCCAACAGACACAACATGTGTCTACATTCCGCAACTAGACACTGTAATAACAGCTATAAAATGAATGCTGTCATCATGTGCAACGGCGGCACTGTCGACATCTTTGATGCAGCCGCTGCACTGAGGGGGAGAACACTGAAGAGCCATTGCCTTGTTAGTGCCAGAGGTGTATTTTGGTCTCCTTGTGGTGTAGTACCCATATCTACAACAATAGGATGCTATTTTTAAAAACTACTGTAGTTTGACAGTCTTTACATAGAAAACACTTTGATGTCAAAACTGGAACTGTTGATTCTTCTCAGCCGCAGGACGCTCTTCACGGGCCACAAAATGTCACAAAATGACGTGCAGCAAAATGTCCCCCCGCAGCACTCTCAAAATCGTGTTTCCAGATTTGCCGCCATCGGGCCCAGAGACAAACAGTCTCCAATTACGCAGATGGATCACCCGGTGACAACAGACGTATTCGCCGCTGACCCCCGTCACAATCGTCTCAAGACGCCCCCCCGCCCCATACCTCAGGAAGCGGATACCTTGGGATGATAAAGGCCGGGGATCCCCGTTACGCAGCAATAAGTCAGCGGGAATGACCCCCCCAGGAGAGGTGCTGCACATGAGAGATGAGACATAGCAAAATGTAGTCCCTACCGCCGCCCAGGCCTCTGAGATGAATGTAGCCTCGGCGAAAACGTCAGAGCGGTGCCACTGGGGTCCAGAGAGCTGTTTGGGGGATTGACGGAGAAGAAACATGGAATGGAATTAGGAATTGAATGAAAGCTAGAGTTTAGGCCAGAGGGAGGAGAGGGGCAGCAGAAAGTAAAGGAAGATGAAACAGAAAAGACGGATGGAGAAAGGATGAGAATGAAGGGCAACGGGGTTGAATGGACAGAGGGGCTGTTTTTCTTTTCACACACCATCCTGCCTTTCCTGCTCATCAACATACATATACTGTGTACTGTGGGAGCAGGGGTGGGGGTGGGCTGAGCACATCGCCCAGGAACCATCTGTAGGTCTGTCCCAGGTCATGTCCCCCGCTTCCTCCCCATCTCTGTCGTTGGACAAGATGGAGTGCATGTGTGCGTGCGTGCGTGCGTGCGTGCGTGCGTGGAGCTACGTTGACAGTAAGGTGTGTTACCAGATCCCGTGTTAATGAAAAGCAAGTGGAGGGGCCCATATCGCCGCCCTCCCCAAAATGGGGGGGGGCACCTACAGTTCAATGAAAAAGGCCAGGGAGAGAGTGTGAGAGAGAGAACAGATGTCTTAAAGTCCATGAAACAAGACCCCCCCTAATCTCCGGGCTCTCCGTCAGACTGCCCAAGGAGCGCCCCAGGAACACACACACATACACACACACACACACACACTTACATGAACATGTACGTTATCGTCTCTCTATTGTGGACCTTCTCATTTACAATAAGCACATATACTCCATCGTAGTCCAGATTATTTCTCTGAAAGCAACACATATGCACTAAGGCATGCACACATTCATTCAATTCTCGCACACACACACACACACACACACACACACACACACACACACACGCACACACACACATACATACACGTACACACACACCCTTTCTTCCTAGTCCTTATACCCTTAGGAACCAAGCCCCATCAGGTTGATTTACTCAAATAGACTCAAAGGCAAACTTCGGTCCATGGAACAAAGTGAACGCATCCTATTAATTATCTTAAGTCTCATTTGTGCATGCGTGATTGCGTATTTTTTTGTTTACCCAGACAATTTTGTATTTACGTTCACATCACTTTATTTACTTACTAGAAAGAAAAAAACGGTAATGGGGCTTCCCCATCAATCATATTAATTGGTTTTAAGGTCACAGAGACACGCGGTTCGAGGAGAGGTGAAACGTGGAAGGGCTTTGGGATTTTGGGAGGCATACCATGCTGTGATTTGGCAAGCTAAACCGACCATTACATTGTTTTCACAGCCTTAATAAAAAGAGTTATGTTAAAGGCAGGATACCCCCCCCCCCCCCCCAAAAAAACAAAAAAAACGCAAAGAGAAAATGTCCAACATGGTAATATTCAATAATGTACAAGGTTGCAGTGGCGACCTTGATCTATAATGCAGTAAATTGGATGGAGAAAGAGAGAGAAGTTAAATCTTGAAGGACATGTGTGTTGTGGCATGTTTCGACGCCTGGAGAGAAGCATGAAAAATAAGAAGAATCTCATCTGAATAAATATAGTCTTCTCTAAGATGATCAGGGTTTTAGATTCAGATTCTATCATTTTTAATCAGACTTCATTCTCAGATTTCTGAGGTTAGGGGTTAGGGGTTAGGGTTTGCATCTTTACTGACCAAAATTTTCTAGATTACATTTTGAATTCTGACTTTATTTGCATAATTGTGAAATTAATCTTAATGTAATTCCTCTGTACTAGCAATCTAACAAATATATTTAAGCGCATATCTAGACAAGGCGTTCCCTCTGTGGTGTCATTACCTGATGTGGTCTGAACTGTCTATGGAGTCCATGTGCAACTCATCAGCTCCCTCTCAGCGATTTTGTAATGGCCCCCGTGGGGGTGACGTACGGCTCCCTTGTGCCCGAGTCACATGGGCCGGCGATGTCGCTGCTCCCTCCAGTGCGCCATGGCGCTCTTGCGGTGAGTGAGTAGTAATATTGCTGTGGTAAGTGACAGTATATTACTTGTATTACCCGCACTTGGCACAGAGCCCCCCCACCCCCAGGGGGCCGCAGCCAGTTAGGTAATGACTCCTTTAGGCTTTTCCTAATTGATACCAGCAAGTGGCGGGGCATAAATCAGCCAGCCAGTGGTCAGATAGCGTCTGCCAGGGAGAAACCCGCACGGTAAATCAATGTCCCCCACCAACCTATCTGGTCCCAGTCTAGCGTTTGCCAGAGATATATTTCACTTGGGGAAGATTTTCCATCCAAACCGCCTTCGAGTCAACCCCGCATCCCGGGGTCTGTCCCAGGAAACGTTGAATGTAAGAAGTCAAGTGTGTGTGTGTGTGTGTGTGTGTGTGTGTGTGTGTGTGTGTGTGTGTGTGTGTGTGTGTGTGTGTGTGTGTGTGTGTGCGCCTGCCTGCCTGCCTGCCTGCGTGCCTGCGTGCGTGCGTGCGCACACCTTTACATAGCCGAGGCAGTGCACAGACGCACACGTGCTGTTTGCGGCACCATCATCACACGCTAATCCTGTTCCCGCTGTTCCTCCAAAGCCACTAGATTACACCCTGCACCCCTGCGAGCGCGAATAATGCATAGTCCATCTGTGGAACTCAACACGCTGTGCTTGTGTGTGATCTATGAATGTGCACGTTTTTGCGTGTGGTTCTCCATCCCTACTTGAGGTTTGTGTGTGTGTGTGTGTGGGTGTGTGTGTGTGTGTGTGTGTGTGTGTGTGTGTGTGTGTGTGTGTGTGTGTCCTTGTATGAATGGACATGTATGTGTGTGTGTGTGTCTGTGCGCTTGCATGTCTGAAGGAGTGGATCTATCTATGGCTTTTCCATATGGGTTGACCACATTGTTCACAGTGGCATTCCCACCATGCCTGTCCTCAAGCCATGCCAATGTGTTCAGGATTCTCCAACAAGGGATTCTCCCATCTTTAAGAACGAGCTAACAAGCGTCTACATGTTTTGTTGTTTGCATGCGCATTTGTCTGTGCACGTGCGGTGGGCCACTGGATCTGAACATCTCTATGGCCAAAACTGTTCACCATCGGCTAATAGCTGCTGTTGATCTATTTGTCTACTCAACAAGAAACCTCCAGGCCCCTCCCCCCCTGTATGTTTTGTTCCACTCTTTACACTCATTCTCTTAAAGACTTTTTTTAGTTATCTTCTAAACAGTCCCTGTTTCATCTCACTCAAGTCGCGCTCAGACTCAGTCGTTCACTTCTGCCAATCCGGCTAACAGAGGCCCCCGATGAGGGATGGTGCAAGGGCTGGAACGCAGATTGATCATTTCTCCCGTTCTATCTCTCTCTCCCTCTCTCTCTGCCACATCCCCTCCTTTTCTCCCCCGTCTCATCTTAAACCAGGATGGAGGGAGGGGGAGAAGGTAGGAAGTGAAGGGAGTCCCCCTGCTCATTCAAACCACCCCCAATTAGGACGTTCATTAAGAGTGTGGCTGCTGCAGCTGGGTTTAACGTGAGGACGCTGCGGTCAGGTGGGCCATAAATGACATATGGTTGAGGGGAAGTGTGTGTGTGTGTGTGCGCGTGCGTGCGAGCGTTCGTGCGTGCGCACGTGCGCATTTGTAGATGTAGATGCACATATTTTTATGTGTCAAGGTTTTGTGTGTCTGTGTATCCACCCTTTTGTACCCAAGTCTTTATGTGTGTGGGTGTGTGTGTGTGTGTGAGAGAGAGTGAGAGCCCGAGAGAGATGGAAAGGGATAGAGGGACAGATTCTTTATTTAACAAGTCAGTTTGGGAGTTCCCCAGAGTTCCCCCCGATAAATCCCTACCTACGAAAACAAAGCTGGGTTCCACAGTTCAAAATGAATCTCTTACTTTTCTCTCACCGCACTACAATGCCAGAAAATGTTAGCAGGTAAACTGCCAACTCCCATCCACAATGTCCATCCTGAGAGAGATGAGTCAGTCCTGTGTAGTATTTCAACTGAAAAGATTTATCCATGAGTTCCTTTCACTGCACCCCCCCACCCCCCCGTGATGTTATTGGGCTCGAGTGTTTTACTAAGATGTTCCTTAAAAACGTCCTCTGAGCCTGGAAAGATTTGAGCAAGGCTCGTGTGTCTGACTGTACCTGTACCTCTCTCTCTCTATCTCTCTCTCCTTGTCTGTCTGTCTGCTGTATTCTCCAATGCCTGTTGTGTGTCTATCAGTCTTTCTTACTCTCCCATACCTCCGATTTACCCCTAAACCAGAGTGAACTGAACTTACGTGAGGGCCCCAGCGTCCTAGAACTGAGCTTGCAAGTACTTCTCCTCATGTCGTCCCGTCAGTTTCCCAGACCTGCGGCCAAGCAGGCCGTGCAAGAGGCTCAGGAATTTTTAAAGGCCCATTACACCAGTGCTTCACAAGACATTATTGGTCCTGTGGAGCAACTGCTTTCAAACGAATGGCTGATGCGGGAGCTTCGCTGAAGTAGCCGTGGCTGTAGATTAAGTTGACCGAGAGCAAACCCGCCCATGTCAACGACTCGCAGAGGCCCCTGTTGATTTACGGCAGCGACATACCGCCCAGGACACTTTGTGACCGCAGTGACATATCTCTGTTATGAAGGGGAAGGGACAGGCAATGCTGTTCCCGTTAAGCTGTGGTTCCACCTCTCACTTGCGCTCTCTGGATCTTATTACCCTTGATTACGTATTTGGCTGTTGTCACCAATGAAGCAGGACCTATGGAAGCACAGATGTAGGTTCATTGAGGATTGAGATTTAACTGGGAAAGGCTAAAAGACTTTTCAAAATGATTCATGTGCCAGCTTTGCCCCTTGATGGACAGTGACAGGCAAAGGGCTCAGTAGAGGAGACTGACTGTCTGTTTTTGGTCTATGTAGGCAATGAGCAGGACGTAAATTTGTCGTACACATTCCCCGACCAAGGCTCACCTTGTATTCAAAACACTTTTCAATTTTTGCGGTGTGTCGATAAAGGCTTTTTATTCATTACATCATGAGTCCTTTTTATCCTTGGCACTATTATGTGTTCACGTGTGGTTTCCCCATCCATCCACAAAGAGACACAGAGATAAGGGAAAGTCAAGGTTTCCACAGATTTTTGTTGCAAAGGCCAAACAGCCTCAGACCGACACCACCCCCTCATGGTTTGTTTTTAGGGAGACAAACATTTCCATTGCCCGATGAGCATATGTTTGGAAGACGTGATGCGATAGATGTTTGTTTGTTGCACTGCCTTGATGTCTCTAAGCCAAGTTGTTTGGTTTAAAAGTTCAATTTAAACGTCCATCATTAACCTGGATTTGGAAATTCATAGGTCCATGTGTTTGACTCCATGTGGTTCAGTTGCACTAATAGAGTGCTGTCTCTTCTATAATATTACCATTTCTGCTAATAATTGCCATTCTTTCCATTCCCATTCTTCCTCCTAGACCCTGTCCAGGCGGCCTCTCTTTTTCTGGAGCCACATGATTTTTCGGTGAGAACAGGGCTAAGGGAGCGCAGTCGGCCACTGCTGGGGCCTTTCTCATGTAGCACCACCCTGGAGGCGCGGTGGTGCAGGCACAGTGGCAGTCCCGGAACGGAGCCTGGCCCTCCTAAGCTACTGCTGGACCTCAAGGGAGGTCTGCTTCAGGTCTGGAAACTCTCGAAGTTCTAAAAATTGGCTTTCAAAGCACCATGATACACTTCAAAGAGATTCAATGAATTTGTTCAGTTGGCTAGGTTGAAAAGGTTTCAAAACAAATTAAATCGAAGGATTTTTGGCCATATCGAGCGCCATGTCAATATCATTAAATTCTAAATTAAAAGTCATTATTACAATCATCTCCAATAATACACATAAC
>NC_137195.1:30242172-30364672 GCF_960531495.2 Zeus faber
GACAATCTGTCTGCAACATGTCGTCAACAGCCCACCGCGCCCTGCCCCAGGGGGGACGGGAGCAAGTTAGGAAATGGGGAAGGACGGAGAGAGGGATGAAAGGGGGATAGGAGGTGGTGAGAGAGGTTAGAGAGGATGAGGCGGGTGAGGATGGGGAAGATAGACGGGATTATAGAAGGGTAAGAAAAACATTTGAAAAAAGTAAGAAAATTGGAAATGAACACTTGATTTGAGCAAAATGACAGGTCAACGGGTGAGAACAGGTGACCTTCTCAACACAAAGAACAATTCTTAGATACTGTAGGAAGAATTTGGAATTTTTTATTCCTAAAAAAAAAGGTTGTGAAATGTCTTCTTTTAGTAGTAGTTCAGCTAGACCTAGCTATTTTTGTAAGTACAAATATAAATATTTTCTCAAAGCAAGCTGAATAATCTCGTACACACTCAACTCTGAACCAAAAATACGATATTTTGTTTATTTTCACTATTTTGTGGCTTGTTAAGATTTCTGAATTATTATTATTATATTTTTTTTGCAGTGGAGAATAGTCTTAAAACAATGATCCAGCCAGTTCACAAAAAAAAACAAAAACCAAAGCTACACCAACCGTTACCATGAGATCGCCTCCAGCCTTCGAGTGGGCAAATAAAATGCATCTTCTAGAGCACAACTACCGCTGGGGGGCTAAACAAAAAGCAGCGGCTCTGTTTCTTTCTTTTTTTTTTTCTTCAAATAAACATTTTTCTAAAGGACTTGAATCCCAAACAGCAGCCCTGACTTAAGTCAAACACCACTCAGAGGCTTGGATCCAGCCGCGCGGACTCACCTTCCAAGTTTCTGCAGGTGCCTGGTCTGGGTCAATCAACGGCTGTTTACAGCGAAAATGTTTACTCCGTTGCCGTGTTTACGTACTACTTCTGAGGCATGTAAACATTCTCAAAGCCGAAAATCCAGCAAGGCTCTCCTTTAAAGAGTTATTGTTTTGTAAAGGATCGCATTGTGTAACAGACATATTCTCAATAATTCCACCAGGCTGAAGGCCATATGTAGTTCGGACACGCCAGGGTCAACGAATGCATGTGAACGCACCGCACACTTATAATGAAGTGTTGTTCTTGGGTAAACCCTCCCTTCATCTCCCTTCCACTAGAAAATGGAAATTGATCAGTCTCTTCTCGGGTTTTGATGAGTTGGCGCTCGATATCCAAATATAAAGAGATCCATCGTTTTCTGTAGTTTTCCTCTAAAGCTCTGCTGTCCCAACCTTGTGCGTTGAATCTGACCCTTCTCCTCCCCTTTTCATCTGTGGTTTGCCGCGCCCAGCTCCCCAGAGGCTGCCGGGCCCCTACGAGGTGGTATTCTACAGTGAGACCGACGACAGCCCCGGGGTGATGCTGTGGAGGTACCCTGAGCCCCGCATCCTCACCTTCGTCCGCATCACGCCCGTCCCCTTCAACACCACAGAGGACCCCGAGATCAGCACCGCCGATCTGGGAGACGTCCTACAGGTATGGATGGAGAGACTGTCCACCCTCTTACACCTGTGAAAAGCCTCAAAGCATAGGAATCTGAGATGTCCTTGTGGTTCTTTTGGGGTGGGACACGGCCTTAAGAGTCAGCTGATCTGACTGGCCAGGTGTCTTCCTTCTGCCCCAGATGATGTGAGGTTACACTTTGGCAGCCATGGTAGCTACCGAGGGTAGCGGGAAACGGAGTATCGCTCTTCTTTTTCACTCATCACACTTCTCCACTCTGTTTCCCTCTCTCTCTCTCCCACCTCCTCCTGTAACTCATCCACCTCTGGGCCAAGCCCCCCCCCCCCTAATTTTTCCACTTCCTCTTGTCCTGTTTTTGCTCATCCCATCACCCCCTACCTTCTGTCCCACCCCATCCCCTGCTGGAAAGCAGCATCCACTGAGCCTCTAATCCCTCCTCTCTCTCCTGACTTCACTTTCTTTCGTCAGAAGCTCCCTCCTGTAGCTCTCTTTCTGTCTCTCCCAGCTACTCTTCTGGACTCCCTTCAGTCACTCCTCCCTGTGGCCTTCGCATCCTGTCAGTCCATGTGTCAAGAGGCAGAGATATTTCGGGGCTGCAAGGTGCTGCAGGGATTAGGCTTTCCCCCTCCCGCGGGCCTGGCAGCTGGGAAATGCATAAGTCTGTCTGATAGACAAGGCTGAAGGCCGGCCCTTCTTCGGAGCCGATTGGCCACATATGGTGTTATGTTGACACGCACAGAGGACCCATCTGCGTGTGTGTTCCCGTGTTGAGGAGAGAGCCGCGGGCTTCAGAAGGGATTGAAATTAATGGACAGACTTGTGGAAGGAATGGAGATATGTAGTGGGATATCCCTGTGTGGCCAGACCCAGCATGATGTGTACCATTCATTTGAGAAACACCTAAATGTGCATCGCATAACAGGAGCATCAATCATATCATTCCTCTACCCAGCACCCAAATATACGTCACACACACATAAACACGCTTAGCCTCTGTCCACACTTGAATGCGTGTCTACACATCCGACCAACTTCTTGTGTGTGCACATGGAGATGTCTGCAGAAGACGTACAGCCTGTGTATGGTTAACATGTGGTTCCTCTTTGACAAGTCTGTTAAAGGGAATCAGGTGATGAGAGGTCTGCGGGGGAGCTGGCAAAATGGGGAGGGGGGGGGGGGGGGGTCTAGTATCTGTTTTACTGAAAGAACCCTATGTGAAGATGGAAGGGGATGACGCGCTCTTCCTGCGAGGACAGCTAAGGCATCAACATTTGTTTTTTTTGCAGCAACGTAAATGAGACTTAAATTTACAAGAAACCTGTTTTGAAAGTGCTAGCCTATTCAAGTAGCTGCATTGGTGGGAAGTGCTTGGAGTCATGATGAGACCTAATGTATGAAGTTCATCTTACTTGTGTGACATTTTGGTTCTTGAAAAATAGAATAACCTTATTTTCCCTAAGCGACCTCCACGTGTCGCAGCCAGTTTGAGTTCTCGGCTGTTCTTCGTCTTTTAGCGACCTCCCACATGGCTGCACAAAGCTCAACCTTCGCCCTGATGGCACAGAGTTAAAGGAATTATTTAAGGGATGTGTTGCAAGATCTATTATGCGTTCTCCTTTCTTGACCGTGTGCTTCTCATAAAGTCCTTGACGGTCTTTTGCTGTTTTGTAATGATTTTACTGCGCCGCAATACTCCAATTTAATCGTCCAGATGTTGTTAATGCCCTGTTCAGACTATGTGACATTTGCCTGGATCTGGCTGTCCCAGAAAGATTTCTGAGATTGGGGACAAAATGCTCCACACTGCCGAATCTCACGCTCCCGTCACCGCCGCACGTGTAGTTTGGAAGGCTCGACGACGCACCAGGACCTGTCGCACACGGCTTCAAGTACACAAGTTTGTCGGGAGCTCGTGGACGAAAGCAGAGGAAACCAGGGGAGGAGGAGTAATGTAGAAGCCTATATGGAATGCATGTAATTTATATTAAAATAAAGGAATATTAGGTATATTAGTTACACTTCACTATTTAGGACTTATTTAATAATAATAATATATTTCTAATAATTGACCTCTAAATGCAGGATTAATCCATGTGGTCCATGTCTCCCCACTCGCTCCTCCTCCAAATTGACGTAATGTCCCCTATTTCCTTTGTCAGCACAAAATAAATGAGCGCACGCGTAACTAACACACCAAACCTTTCTTCATTGTACTGTAAAGCTCCATTCGTTTTTTATGTTTACGTTGGGCAAAGTCACGTGGAAAAACTTTATATATGTTATATGATGTGGTACGTGGTATGTTTTGTGGTACTCTAGCACAGAGATGCAAAATGCATGCATTTTTCCACCCAAACAAACATGGATGCCATGCAGCTCACTACTGTGGTTGTTTGTGCAGCGAACTTGCAGCGCTGACATTATACACACAGTTGGACACTCATGAGTCTACCACAAGTCGCTCCTCCATTTCAGAAGTCCACACGCACCCATTTGCCGCATCTCGTTGGTTGTTGAAAATTGCCGTTGCAATTTTATCGATAAAATCACACATTTTTGATTGAATCGGGGGCGTATAAAGACAGATTTGATTCTTCCGCTCAACACACATACATTCACAGAGCTACGATTCTACAGCGCCGCTACCCCGGACTGCCCCGAACTCGCCCGATTTCAAATCGTTGCCAAATGGGCCCTAAATATCAGGTGATGTGGCCCTCATTTGACATGACTCCCAGGCTTTCCCCTCCAGACTCTATTGGTGCGATGTTGCGATGGGAACGTGGGGAGATGTTGGATCAATTGTGCTCGTATGATGTGAAATTATCTTATGTGTTTTGACTCCAGCTGCTTGCACCAGCATTGGAGCCCGTTGGGGTGATATGGATCAGGGCAAAGTGCTACTCTGGTTCACAGGGTTATTTCAACAGGGCCCAGTCTTCATCAGCCGAGCTCACAGGCATCCCAGATTGAATTCAATTCAGTCTCTGGCACAACGCCATTATTGTTACTTGATTTCCTTTTTTTTTCTCCTGTGTTCCCGTGCGTGGGAAATCATTATTTTCTGGGTTGTTATTTTGTCGCTCTGAAGGCTTTTACAGCTTCCCGCTACATAGAAACGCTGTCATAATGAAAAAAAGAATTGCACCCAAACAGTAATGCCGCTGTTTCTTTATCCAAAGAAAGAAAGAAAGAGTGAGAAAGGGAGAGGGTGGTTTCTCATGGAGGTTACATTACTCTGTTGTCACTGAGATTGAGCTAGTCTGAAGGATGTGAAGGGGGAAGAAGATGGAAATAAAACAAGAAAGAATGGAAAGATGGGAGAGAAAAAGAAAGGAGAGAGTGTTCGTTCTCCCACTTGGGGGAGGTTGGGGAGGCGGTTGCAGGTAAATGGAGTGCAGCTCCCTCTGCCTCCCTATTCTCTCCTCCCCTCCTCCACTCTCCTCCTCTCCAGCCTTCTCTCCTCCCCTCCTCTTCTCATCACCTCCTCTCTCCCCTTTCCTCTCTCATCCCTTCCTCCACTCCTCTTCTCACCCCCTTCCCCCCCTCCTTCCCCTGCTCTCTTCCTCCTCTCCCACCACCACCCCTCTGATCCCCTCCTCCTCTCTTCCTCTCCTCTCCCCTCTTCCACTCCTCCTCTCACTCCCTTCTCTCCCCCTCTCCTCCTCCTCCTCTCTCCCTCCTCTCCTCTCCCATCACCTCTGACCTCCTCTCTCATCCCCTTCTCCTCTCCTCACTCCTCCTCCTCTCCTCTCTTCTCCACTCCACCTCCCATCCCATCCTTTCAAACATTCTCCTCTCCCTTCCTCCCCTCCCCTACTCATTTCATCCCCTTCTCTCCCCCTTCTTCCCTCCTCCTCTCTTACCCCCTGCTCCTCTCCACCTCCCATCCCATCCTTTCTTTGCACACACCCCCCACCTCCCCCTCTCCTCCCCTCCTCTTGTCCTCACCCCCTCTTTCCCCATCCTCTCTCATCCCCTCCTCCTCTACTCTCCTCCTCTCCACCACTCCTCTCACCCCCTTCTCTCCCCTGTCATCCTCTCTTCTCCCCTCCTCCTCTCATCTTCTTCTCTCCTCCTTTCTCACCCCCCTTCCCTCTTCCTCTCTTCACCCCTCCTCATCTCTCATCCTCTCCTCTCCCCTCTCATCCCCTTCTCTCCTGCTCTCTTCTCTCCTCCTCTCCTCCTCACTCCTCCTCCTCGCTTATCCACTCCTCTCCTCCTCTCCTCTTCCCTCCTCCCCTTTCCTCCTTCCCCCTCCATCTCCTCTCCTTCTCTCACCCCCTTCTCTCCCCTTTCCTCTCCTCCCCTCCTCATCCTCCTCTAATCCCCTTCTCTCTTCCTCTCCTCTCCCCTCCTCCTCTCTCATCTTCTCCTGACTTTCTCTCCCCTCTCATCCCTTTCTCTCCTCTCCTTCTCCTCACCTCCCAATAGACCCCTCTCCTCCTCTCCCCTCTCTCCTTTCATCTCTTCTTCTTTTCCCTTCCCCTTCCCCCCTCTTCTCCCCCCTCCTCTCCTTTCCTCTCCTCTCCCAGGTCTTACCTCCTGCCTTTTGCCCTTTTCACTCCGTCCTCCTCACGCCCCCTTCCCTACTTCGCTGTTCACTGAGCACATCGTGTTCAACAATGTTTTCTTCTTTTTTTTCCTTCCTTTTTCAAATAAAATCAAGATTTCCTGCGTTGAATTAGTTGCGGTTTCGCGACAAGTTCCAGCGTCTCCGAGGAGGGAATTTTCAGTTCATTTCTTCCACACCAGGACAGGTGTGGAAGGCCAAGGCAAGGGTCCATCATGTCCAGCCCCACCTCCCTACCCCCACCCCCCACCTCCCTCCCTTGGCGTGTTTGTACATACAGTAGGAAACATTGAGGAAAGGAGAATGTGCAGAAGTTCCCACCTGCAAAGAAGCCACAAAGTGATGGAAAGAGGTGAGGGAGGGAGGCCGAGAGAGAGAGAGAGAGAGAGAGAGAGAGAGAGAGAGAGAGAGAGAGAGAGAGAGAGAGAGAGAGAGAGAGAGAGAGAGAGAGAGAGAGAGAGAGAGAGAGAGAGAGAGAGAGGTGTGGGGAGAACGTTGGGGTAGTTGCTAGGGTGAGTGACTCATCCCCCCGCTCTACGTGTGGTCCTCTCAGCCCTTCTGAATCATAGACAGGTGTCCTCTCCCCTCCAATTCTTTCTTTCTTTCCTTCTTTTTCCCCATCTCTCAACTTCCCCTTCTCTCTCTGCCCTAGTCACACTCTGCGGAGGAGGGAGTGAACTCAGAAGCCATGATTCATCCAGACTCCCTCTAGAAAACATGGGGGGGGGGGGGGTTGGAGATATATTGGAGCAGAGGGGTTCAATACAGCGCAGAAACAAATGTGAACACATGCTTGCTGTTGTTCACACACAGTGGAAAATCAAAAACAATGTTTAAAAGAAAACACAAAAAAAAACAAAAAACTTGATCGAGCTAAATGATCGGCCCATGCAGTGAGATGATTTTACTGGATAATATTTCTTGAAACGGGAAATGAATTATCTTATAGCCTTTAAAAAAAGAAAAAAAAACAGTCCACAAAACATTTTATTCCTTAAACAAGGAAACGCCTCTTGGAATTTCCTTTGATTGAAAGAAAACTTTGAAACAATATCCCTCGAGTTAGCTGCTTTTTCCGAGTTTCGAGCTAGTCAAAGGCATATTTTCTGAACAACTCACTGAATGCTGCTATGCCCATCACTTAATCCCCAAAAGAAAAAAAGAGAGCAAGATGTATTTGTTAATGTTTATTTTCAATATTGAAAAGATAATGTTAATATGCTTATTAAGATACACACACACACACACACACACACACACACACACACACACACACACATTCTTCTAACCACCTTCATACAGGGTCCTTGAGGTGCTTGAAGTGCTTGAATATCTTCCTCAGAAACGTAAGTCCAGGAATACCTTGAAAATAGCCCCCTTTTGTGCTGAAGTGCTTGAAAAGTCCTTGGGAAAAATTGCAATCATCAAAAACCTGTGATATTCCCCCAGGTTTGGTTATTTGAATCCTAATGTCACCCTAAAACATTTTCCAGAATGGCTTTTTTTTTCCTCACGTAGTAGCTCTATTTCTTCTCTGTCCAAACGTTTGAAACATCATGGATTATGACAAGGAAATGTCCATTTAATCCAGCATGGTTGGAAATGGACACTTATAATAGTAGATGACAATGACATGAATAATATATTTAAATATATAGACAATGAGAATAAGATTGTTATATTTTTTGTCTTGTGTGAAGTCCTTGAAAATGAAAAAAAATGTTCTTAAAAAGTACTTGAAAGTCCTTGAAATTCATTTTGTAATGCCAGAACGATGCCGATGCAACTTTAGGCACCCTGAGTGGGTTAACTCAGCCCAGGCTTCTTGTACGATGGACTTAAGTCCGAACGCAGCTTTGCTCTGCCCAGCACCTCTCCGCTGGCCTGGCACTTGTTTTCTCACTGTCCCTGTGGCTGGAGATGAACCAACCGGCCTCAACACAAAATCAAGTTGCGCAGCTGTTGTCTTCCTCTCAAGTTGTTGTCCTGATTTTTATAAACAGGACCAGGCCACGGTTATTTTTCATCATTCACTTAATCCTCCCTCTGCCCTACATCTCCGACGCACCCTTTTCTCATATTGATGCCTACTACTTCTTCTTGTTAGTTAAAACCTTTTTTTTTTTTATGCTTGATGTTTCAACTCTGAGGGGGCTTTCTTTTCACTCAGAACAGAGTGGGGTAGAAAGGGAGAGAAGGTGCTCTCAGCCAAGATAACTATTATTTTAGTTGGGACAAGCGCTCAAGCAGGGCTGTATTAGTCACAGCTAATGTACTGTGAAAATAAAAAGACTGTCCGTGTGGCTAATTTGATCTGGAGACCTTTTTTTTTTTTTTTTTTTTTTTTTACACCTCATCCAGCAAAACTACGCTTCTACCTTTTTCCTAACGTTTTGCATTACAAAGTAAAAAATGAAGAAAAAAAAAACAGCGGAGAGGCGAGTTCTACAGCCCCAGCCCTTATTCCTGATTTTCCACACTTATTAATAATAACTTATGTGTTTGCCTGCCTGAGACGTTGTTGGCCAAGTCGTTTTGAGAACAATTTTCATTACAACTCCTGAGTAAACATTCGCTCAGGCCGATGTCAATTCAATTTGTCCGCTGGCTGATAGAAGGTAACTCGCAGTGGAATGTTCTGACATATAGACATCGGCGGAATAATGCGAGACCTAATGGCGGTGTTGATGCAGGTAATAAAAACCCACGGCAGACGAGGCGGTGGACGTCAGCGGCTACGGCCCCAGGGTGAGCTCAGAAGTCTTCGATTGCACGGGGCATTACCCAACTCGAGCCGCGTTCCGCTGCGAAATTGAATTAATTCGCTCAAATCTCGACCTGGAGTCTCTAGTCCCCACACAACGCGAGGCAAACAGTTCTACGCTGTGTGGGATCAACACGGCCGCTTGACCCACCCCGATAAACTCCATGCCGATGATATCTATCACCCTCGCCGGCAGCCATGGCTATAAATATATTTTTGTGTGGTAGTAGTTTCCAGGCATTTGAATAGCTTCCAAGTTGGAAATAATCAGTTGAAAAACAACAATAAACAGCGATCCACCACATCGAGTTGGCCGACCTCCTTGTGGATATCTCCTGAGGGAAATTTGCCTAATAAGATTATTGATTTTTGTTCTGATCGATCACTTAATGTATGCAATTAATTTGAATTGATTGTCCTTTTCAGTTTGTTAATCTTACAGAAGGTTGTATCAGTTGTTTATTATGAGGTTTTTTGTATATTGGCACAGGTTTATTGGGTGCAGTAAACTGTATGCTTATTATGTTTTCCATTGCCATTTTCTGTTTTCATATTTTGTATTGCTTTAATGCTTCATTATTCATAAGGTAATTATTATTAGGGGTCCAGCTTGCAGGGCTGGAACCCTATTTTTTTTGCTCAGATTTTTATTATTATTTTTCTCCTTGGCATTTTTTGGGCTAAATGTGTCCCACAGACATGGTTGAGGTCTCCTCAGAACTGGGGCATTTCAGACATCTTGTGGTTACATTTAATCCACATTGATCTACATTGTGAGCAGGAATTAGTGAAAAACCATTGCAAATTTACCGGAAGTCGCAGAATGTTGGCATACCTAGATTAGATTGTGGAGCGGGGTACTTTTGGACATCATCCAATTTCTTAAGAAGAAGAAGAAGAATCTTTATTTGTCACACGGCACACCACACTACAACACATACACACACACACGCACGTGCTTTGGATGGTGGCTGGTGAAATGAGGCCTCTGCATTTAACCATCCTGGCTTGTCCTTCCTCCGGGGAGGGCAGCCAGGAGCAGTGGGCAGCATTCGTCGATACGCCCGGGGACCTGGTTCCAAATGTCCATCGCTGGTCAGACGATGATGTGGGCATGTTTTTGGTGGGGGTCCTTACTGATGTTAGATGGAGGAAGCCCCATGTGAGCACCGGGAGAACATGCAAACTCCACACAGAAAGGCTCCTATTTGGGAGATAACCCGCCGGAGCACGGTGCCAACAGCGCCCTAGGCAGGAATCGAACACAGGACCTTCTGGGCATGTGCATCTGGCGAGGTGTGCAGTGTAGACTCCATAAGTGTGATTGTAACTCTTTTTTGTAGTAATACTGATTTATAGATGGATGACAGCACAAACTGATGCTGTGGGACAAGAGTTCCATTGGAACTCGAAAATTTGTAATTGGTGTCGATACGAAGTGACAGTGTGTTTTACAGGAACTCTGAAAACTGTAATTTGTATCAAACATTACTAACCTGGACCCAATGTAATGCTGCTTGCAGCTATATTAATCATTATTATTATTATTATTTTGTCTATTGTGTTGATGTGAGCTGCTGGGACATGCAATCTATCTATCTATATAGATCAATGTATCTATTGATCTATCTGCCTATGTCTATGTACTTTATCTATCCATCTATCTATCTATCTATCTATCTATCTATCTATCTATCTATATATCTATCTATCTATCTATCTATCTGTGTGTGTATCTTGTCTGAACTTAACAGACATTAAACATCACATTTCCGTTTATTGTCAGTCTTAAAGCAACAAACACTCTGCAATTTTTACTTTCGATGAACTCTCGTTCATCTCTCGCCGCTCCAAACCAAGGCCGAACAAGCAATGAAGCAAATGCAGCCATGCAAATGTCTTCCGCTGTGCCATGTATGTATGTACCTAACATATTCATGGCCATATGCCGTCATGTGTATAGAATATCCCAGGTGATAAAAACATATATATATATATATATATATATATAAAATTTGTCCCAGGTTTTTCAGTAATGCAATTTCCTGGAATTCTTTGCAGAGATTGGTTGGGTTTCCACTCCGGTGGCTCTGTGGTGGGGCGCGGGTGCACAACTCTGTCAGGCGCAATTATATGAGCCTGAGTCCAGGAAAACCTGTGTGGTATTTTGTTCATGATGTAAGCATATGTTACCTCATCTACAGCTTTCTTCGGAAACAAACACACACACACACACACACACACACACAGTTGCATTTCTACCCTTTGTTCATGCAGCTTTCGCTTGCCATACACATGGATGCCATGGTAAATCTGCAACACACACGCACACAAAAGTGCCCTTGTTGACAATTGAATTTGTTTGGCCCACATCGAGATATCCCCATACCTACAGGAGATTGTTAGCATGCCCTTGGCTGTGCAGAAGAGACATGCACTTGTTCATAAACACCCCTACAGACACTTGCGCGCGCGCGCGCGCGCGCGCGCGCGCGCGCACACACACACACACACACACACACACACACACACACCTACAGTATGTGAACATGTGTCTTTGAGGTGTGCTGTGAGGCCCCTGCCACCGCCAATCAGTCAGTGACTCGGTAACAGGTGGTCAGTGAAATCCAAGAGCCTGCTTTACCTCATACAGGACGACCGGACGCTTTGCGGGTAAATCGCCGCTTCGATGCGAGGAAAGACCAAGCGAAACCCAACCGCACATCCCATAATGTGAGAACAAGACTCCTGTTGCCTCATCATTATTCAGTGTGAAAATGGGCTCTGGGACTGTTTTGTCTGTTATAATGGCCGCCATGTAGAGTGACGTTGCCCGGTGTTTATTTTTTGCTGCGGTCATGCCTTGCCTCTACGGAGGACGTGTTGCATTCTGTCTCCCTGCCGGTGGTCTGTGGTGGAACTGTTTTTATTTTATTATTATTTTTTGTTGAAATTACCACAAAAGACCAAATAAGTTTGTCTCACATGAAAAGTCTGAACCGAGCAATCCCGGCGTCCTTAAAAAGCAAAGGGATGTTTGTGCAACGTTTGACTTTAAAGCTGGATTCACTGCGACTTTCTTCCAGGTACCATGCAGCCTGGAGTACTGGGATGAGCTCCAGCAGGTCTTCGTCCCCTACCGGGATTTCAGTCTGTCGGAAAGCAGCGCCTGCCAGCTGCGGCTGCCCAGCCTCAGCCTCACCCAGCAGCAGAAAGAGCTGGTGACCTCAGATCTCTGGAGGATCGTGCTCAACAGCAGCGGAGACGGAGGAGACGAACAGAGGTGAGAGGGGAGGGAGGAGGGAGTCGTTTGGAACGGGCTCTGTGTGTGTGTGTGTGTGTGTGTGTCTGTCTGTCTGTCTGTCTGTGTGTGTGATGATCCTGAATAAAAGCCGGGAAGGGAAATTATGACTTGGGACTGTAAGTCCTCACTGTCGTAATGAAGCCGATTGACTGGGCCAATGTACCAGCATTTCCCTGGATTCCCAGGTTGTCCACCATGAGGCAGAACCGAGCAAGTGAGCGCACCCAGGCCGCCAAGTGCGAACCCTAGAGGAGTACCCCCCACCCCCCACCCCCCACCCCCAACATCCAACATCTGGTGTGCAGGAGCAGGGAGCGGGCTTGGAAGGCGTTCAGATCGGCCTAATGAGATTTCCCAGCACACCGAGGGCCTGTCAGGGCCCATCCGGATTCCTTCCTGCTTACCTTGAGTGTATCTAATCGAGGAAGGGGGGATGGGGTGGTGGGGGGTGGAGTGGTGTGGTGGGTTGGGGGCGGGCTCGTGGGAAGACAGCAGAGTTCTAAAAAATAACACCCTTCGTTTTATGTGGCTCGTATGTTTTCCCCGAGGCTTGGCCCCGGGTTGGGTGAGATGGGTGGGGGTCAGGTCGGGACTGCCGAGGGCCTTCTTGTCTTCTCGTTTTCCTCCCTTCCTACTTTTCATCCTGTTCCTTGTGTTCCCACACTGAAAAAAAAAAAAGCGTGATTAGAGAAGAGTCATCAAATCAAAGAAATCAAAGAATGTCATCTCATGAAAATAATAGTCAGTGCGAGATTGTAGTCTTAAAATGAGGTCAGATGCCTTGACATCTCTGTCAGAGTGTAGAGCAAGGTTTTCTTTTAATCCCTAGAATGAGCTATTTTTTCAACTTATTTCCACTTATTTTTTCCAGCCGAATAACATTACACACACAATTCCAGACCAGTCAATCTAAAGAGATAAGAAAAAAAAGATCTATTGTTTTATTTCTTTTCGCAGCGCGCTCTTCCCTTTTGTCCTCCTCGCTTTCCTATTTCCTTTCTCTCGCCAATTCTTTTGCCCCCCGCCCCCCCTTCCTCACCCTTCCTCACTTCCTCCTGGGGTTTAGGGGAACTTTTAAGCGTGGAAGAGAGTTGTTGCCAAGCCCACATTGCTGTGTGGCTTAGAGAGCAGAATGGGAGGAAGAAGAAGAAGAAGAAAAACATGTAAGAGACGAAACGGAAGAGAGAGCGCGAGAGGGGGGTGAAAAAAAGACCAAACTCCCAAACAGCACCAGATCCAGTGTAAAGTTAAATATACATCTGCGTTTCATTATAATCATATACTCCAAACACTACATTTCCCTTATGTTTAAATTATTTGTCCTTTTTGATCAAAATTGATTCCCTTTTTCCTCCCTCGCTCATTTCATTTGCCTTCATTTACTTCAGTTTCCAGCAGAAAAATAACTTGACCACCGTGCCAAGTAGGAGTAATGAAAATTGTCAACATATGATGCTTATCTTTTAAGGAGTGGTCTGTCGCACCAGTATTATTTCTTTTATATATATATATATATAATTTTTTCACAGTGGATCATGGTAGCAGCAAATAACAGAGCAAATGGTCATTCACTTCAATTACCTTCCATTCAACATCATCAACCATGACATGCAATTAATGTCCGCTGAGAGGGCCTCCATGCAACCGCAGCAGTACGAGCTCTCCGGATGAGGGGTGGAGGGTCTATGCAGAACAAAGGAATTCCACTAATTCCCAATAATGGTAATAGTGGAGAAAATACCTCTGAATGCGGTGGAGGAACCACTTAAGCGGAAACGGCCTTTACTCGGAATGTCTCGTTCTTTATGATCAATCGAATCGAAAGATAAATCAAAGTGAGTAACGGTGATGTATGCAGGAATACAAGAGCACGCTATATCTGCTTTTATCGGAGCGCTCAGCTCATTGAGCTATGGGGCAAAGGCACATCTCACCGTGATCATGCTGGGGCTTATGACCACGATTCAGCAATTGGCAATCGTCAAAGATCATCTCTTTGCCTCTTCGTGTTAAGACGTTTGCCATTGAGGTAATGTTTATCTGCGTCACAAAGTGCCTCGTTTCCCCTTCGTTTGTATGTTCACTTTCGACAGCAAGGAGAGAAAAAATGCAGGAGAACCAACCAGCTCATCATCTTTCAAATGTTTGTTTATCACCTCCTTCCTCCCCTCGTGTTCTAGTTCAGACAGTGAATCAGGCTCCCAGCTGCCGTGCGACCAGCTGGTCTCTCCCACGGCGCTGGCAGCTTGCGCCCGCATCGATTCCTGCTTCGCCCCCTGGTTCGTCCCATCTGCAGGGGTCTCTCTGCAGCTGGCCCACATGGAAGTGCACCTCTGCCACCATCTGGAGCAGCTGGGCACAGGTAGGACCCAAAAGCGTTCTTTTGATTTCTCTGACGTGATTCTTCTTCGCTTTAGCAACAAAGGTGTAGCAACCAAACGAGCAACCACGTAGGCCTGAACGCTTCTGAAATGGGAAGTTAGCCATCTCTAAAAGGTTTCTTGGTTTCTTTCCAATCGCACCTGAGGACCATGGAGATCATGCAATTGCCATTAAAAAATGGCGGTTGGTGCGCTTGATGATGCTCGAGTAGCTTGTGTTTAACATATTAGCTTTGTTCACATATGTTTTTATCATGCAATTCAGACTAAACAAAAAAAAAGATGCCACTATGTTGTGGAAACGTCTAACCACACTTGCATGTGTCATGCATGAGACCCAGCAATCTCCTTCAAGTATTGGTTTAATGATGCTTGAGTAAGTCAATCCTCCTAATGTTCTCATCGTAAAATGATTTTAGATCAATTCCATTATTTGCTTTAATATCTGACTGGATGTCTGTTGCAATGTAGTCTCCTTCAAGTCAAAACGTTGTCTGTCTCTCTGCTCCAGCTCCCTCCCAGCGACTTCGGCCCTTCCTGCCAGACAGGAAGCTACCCCAGGAGCAGGAGTTCATGGTGATTGGCACCCAGAAGCCTCAAGTGTTCTTGCGCCAGTGGAGCAACGGAGCACGCCCATGTCAGGAATTCCACTTTTCCACCAAACTGGACTGTCGGTTGCTGGAGTACCGAAACCTAACGCACCTCCAGCTCCTTCAGCCATTCACACTACAGGTAAGACTGAGAGGGTCACATGGCCTTCCTGGATCGTGTGACTTTTTCCAGGGTACAACCATATCATTTCGTAAAACCTTTTGTTTTGATCGTAAAATGATTTAAAAATGACACAAAGTCTAAACCTGAATGTTTTCCATCTCATCCTTTGTGTTTCAGGGCCAGGCAGCAGCTACCCGCTGCCCCCAGGGAAGTCTGCTAGATGGAAACGTGTTTTTGGAGCCGATGTTCCTTAATGTCAGCCAGTATGCTATCCACACCCTGGACACTGCTGTACAAAGCTGGCAACAGGTGAGATGGGGTGTCGAGCCAGTGACACACTGGCTATGATCTCACGCTGTAGAATACAGTAAGGTATAGGTTCCACCATAATAAAGTCTGAACTCCTAACCCTCCCTCATCTGTTCAGAAAATTTAAAATTGTCTCTAAATCCTGGATTTCTCTAAATCAGCGACCCTTTTCCTCAAGAGCAGCCTCACAAACACAAGGCATTCAGCCAAACAGCAGGAAATCACCCAATATGTCTTCCCAGGTCTTCTGCAGCTATTCCCAGAGATGTAGGACACTGTGGGCTATTTTGTTTTGACTCTTCTGTCTAGTTCGTCCTCTAAAAATTATATGGATATATGGATATATTATAGTGTGTGTGATGGTCTTAGAATTTTGTGGGAGCCAGTCATGATTCGTCTATGCAATATATACCAGTAAATTAAGATCATAGGTGTCAACATTTTCTTTGCATAAAATGTGAGCAGGCACGATTGAAGGGCAGATTTGTGCAGCACACTGTTCATGATTGAAGCCATGTAAAGCCATGTAAAGGATATACATTTTTCATACCAGTTACCGTGTCATGGACATTAACAGACTTTGAGCTCCTCATGGGCCTCTAGTGCTATGCGCCCCATCATCCTTTAGTTCCCAGCTCAGCACCGCCTCTGGTAGCCAAAATGTTTTTGTGTGAACTATTGCCCATAAAAACACGGTAAAACTGGAGTGGTGTCACCTGCCAAAACCTCATCTGGCCTTGAACACTCACCCGCTATTCTTATAGTGTGGGCCTTGGAGACACACACACGCACAGACACACCCTGGCCTCCCCAGCTTGGTTTGCCCCATCATGAACCTGTTCAACCCAGCTGTGACTTTGCTGACTCATGTATTAGGCTCTGGAGCTTTGCGATTCTAAATTGTCATTTCAAACACTGCCACAGAGATAAATCATATAATAAAGGCGCACACACCACACCTGTGGGAAATGTAATTATATTAGGCACTTTGGAAGTCTACAAAGGCACTGATGGCAAAATGATTGTATTGGCTGAACGTTTAATACCTTTGTTTTCACTCCGTGGCATCATTGACTCATCAGAGGCATTTAATAGACCGTTTTTGATGATAGATTTTATGTGACCCATCCCTTCATCATTGCCTCATTCAGCAAAACAAATGTTCCCTATTTGTGCTGGTTAAACGGACCATAAATAAGCTCTAAATGTCGGGTTGGTGGTTGCTGTATTGAAAGGTCACATTTTAACCGGAGTGTTTTGGATGATGTCGGTATCCATGACAGGCCATGCCCACAGTGTGAAGAACGGCTCGGTAGGTTATTGGTTGCTCACACAACTCTGTTCGGTTGCGGCCTTTTCCGACGCTGATTGAGTGATGCCTTTGGCCCTGTGTTTGCTATCGACGGCCCTCGCCAGTGACTCATACTTTGCCCTCGATGTGCTGCGTGAGATTCTCACACACACACACACACACACACACGCACACACACATACACACACACACACACACACACACACAGTGACACACCCTAACTCATGACCAGAGAGAGACACTATGCAGATACAGATGACTGTACCTCCACTTACACACATGGAAATACCGACACATTCACAATCATACTCACAAACACAAACCTTATTTCAACCGTGTGTATTTATTGGTGTGGGCTTGATTTTTAAAGAAATAAATAAATTGAAGAAAATTATAAAATTGTCTTGATTTGGTCTAAACCGCAGCATTACACTCATAACTGTTGAGGAAACTTTTAACTACCTCCAGCCTTAACCACTCTTGAGAACAAGGGATGTGGGTGGGAGTAAGAAACACACCATCGTTTTAAGCCCAATGAGCTGCATGTGGCTACAGTATCTCCAGAGTAAAGGGTAGAGGGAGAGGTCAAGTGCAGTTTTTGTTTTTTTTAAAGCCCATCCATTAGAGGAAGCTCAGGTTCATGTTAAACATTTCGCTCACTTCAGAGGAAGCTGTGAATGCAGCGCCCTGTGGAACATTCTGGTGTTCTACGCCCCCTCCCATCCTATCCCCTCCCATGTTCTGCTCTGTTTCTTGGGATCTGAATGTAAGTTTCATATGAGGTATGGGAAGAAAAAAAAAAAGCCTTTTATGAGTGCGATTAAACACAGACGTTCACCTATGGTGTGGTTCACCATTTCAGATAAATGTTAAGGCCTGCCATGCTCATCTGTAAGGTATCATACAAGTGAAGACATAGCTTCCAGAAACAAAGCTTGTGGATCTTGATTGAAAAGCCAATTGGGGGGCAGTTGGAAACATAAACAGGCTCCATTTCCCCCGATGCAGAAGGATGAGTCCCAACCTGTGTAATTGTTGCTGCGATTTTCTTGTTTCCTGGTGTCAAGGCTGGGGTGGGGGGCTAAGTTGCGGCTGTTGTGGTGTTGGGGAACCGGCATTGAACCGTGTTGGGCTCCCTTAAAGCTAGAACAAGCCTCCTCTCAACTACCGCACAATTACAGCCTGGAGCCCAAAGCCCGGTCATCTGTACAAACCAGATGGCTGGAACCAGAGCCATAGATTAAGATTAATGGAAAAATCAATCCTCTTCTCTCGTGCCAGTATGCAATGGTTATCTCTACTGGGCTTTAATGGCTGATTTCCAGTCAATTCGTTACATGCACTAAATACCCAGGTTAAGCTCAATAGACGGGTTAAGGTAATAATGCGATTAAGATGTTTACATGTGTTTGGAAAAATGTGATTACTGAAAAGTTTACGGAGTTTACATGGCAGTGGTGTAGTCAAGTTATTGATGCAAAGTACTTGCTCTGCCCTCCGGGAAAAACGTCCATCCACAATCCTCTCGGACACTTACTCAACTATGTCCCCATCTCTCACTTTCTGACCAAAACTGTGCATGTTTTCCGGCGGTTGCCATGGTGTTCGTTGTTATCTTATACGAAACAACCTTTTTTCGGGTCAAATACATGTGATCACCTTATTCAAGTGCATGTAACCATGTCACCAGTGCTTATCATTAACTATCCAAACGACGCCTTAATAACGTATTTTTATGCATGGTCTATTCCTTCATTCATAACGTACAGAAGACATTGAAGGGTCAATATTTTTGCTGCACCCCCCCCGACCATCACCACCCCATCCTCCATAACCCACGGCTCCATGCTTCTGCTAAACAACTCTGGCTCTCCCTGTCATAGCTTCAATCGTTTGCCTCCCCACCCCCCTAGCCCCACCCCAGCCCCTAACCCTAAGGGATGTGGCTTTAGAGGGAAGCCACACAAAAGCCCAGTAGTATTTACACACTCCACTTTCTCACAGAACATCCAGAGGCCCTCGAGGTATATCTGGGACACACAGGACAGGAATTCCCTCCTCAAAATTTATTTCCCCCTCTTTTACCATGTTTGAATGATTTTGAATCATTGATTCTCCGACCGGAAAGACAGCACAGATACACGGATTGCGTTACCGATTGCAGCAGATGCGCCGGTTAAAGCAGCTTTCGCAGGAAATGTATCTAGGTGTATGAGATCCGATAATTGGTTCATAACTGCCTTTTTACAGGCCTCCCGAATAGTGGACACAGTGTCTAGTTTCATATGTATCTCTGATGAGTGGGTGTTGATATTGACTCCCCATATTCCAGACAGTTTACTGTACCTTGTCAATTATATAGACCTCTGAGATCAGGGCCGGACCCTGTGAAAACCAGAGTAATAAAATCTGGGTAGATTATAGAAAAAGGATACTTTGATTCCAGCGTGGGCCGTCCTCTCAGGGAGAAGCTGTCATCTTGTGCTTTTTTAACACTGAGTTTGTGCTGACTGTCTGCAAATATCTTTGTCTTTACCCACACAAAGCCCCCAGAAAGAGAGACAGGCGGTGATTATGATTACTGCAGTGAGCTGAATCGGAGCCGACAGGCAATGCCATCAAAGCGATGCAAGCTTAGCGATGGCATCTCAAAGATGGCGGCAGGAAGTTTGTAAAATTGCGGTGTCGCGTTCAGGGCAAATAGAAAAAAAATTAAAAAGCCAGCGCAGATAGTGTTCCGCTATAAAAACGGGGATAGATTTTGAAAGCAGTCACAGCTGTCCTGCCACAGTATACGTCTCCCTCCCGCTCCCTCCCTCGCTCGCTCACTCCCTCACTCACTCATCTATCATTTAAACCCTTTTTTAATGGTGTAAACTTTCCCATCCGTTTCCAATAGCATCAACATCCCCGGGACCTGGTACGTGCTTGGCAGACAAACTCTGAGCTTTTTTACTGCCAGTCTCTTTTAAACCCTCAGCCTTTCACCTCCCTCTATTTAAAAAGTACACAGCAGGCCTGGGTCTCCCTCTCACTTGGGATAGCATGAGCAGTTACTGAGAGGCTATCTGAACCACAGTTAGGTGTGTCTCAGGGACATGGAAGAGGTAGGGATCCCAGCCTTTGGAAAGACATGCACACACACACCCTCTTGCTCTTACGGGCTGTTTTGAAAGTTTGTATACTCTCTTCCCACTCCTAACCTAGTGTATTCAATAGCGGGCCAGTCACCTCTTCCCCTTTGCATGTGAGCTGACGTAGAGTATGAGCGGACTCCTCATCTCTGTTGTGGACTTCATGACTTCAGATTTTCTTGTGGAGGCCATTTCAGTGACCCACGCCCTGTAGGTGGGCTGGAGTCCACCATATTGTTTTGTCCATTAAAAACCGCAATACATCGATGACTCTCGCTAACAGGAATGCGCATCTTCCGTGGCCTGGCCTATTTTTTTTTATTTTTTTTTTTTCAATGTGCTGTTAAAGGAACAACAGTGACACACGTGTACAAACAGGATTGCTATTTGAAAGGAGCTGACATCTCCGCAACTAAAACAAACATTGCGCAGATTTCATGAAAGAGATGTTGCTGTGAAGGGAGATGCTTTGAAAAAGTCCAGGAGAGTCGGGAGAGTTTTGTTTTTTTTTGTTTTTTTTTGGTGTACGTGTATGGGACCAGGGGGTAGATTTGGCCCCATAGCCAAGTCAAAGCAACTCCGGCCTGGATGGCTGTCAGACTGAAATGATTTACTCAAGATTCAAGATTCAAGATTTTTATTTGTCACATACATACACATACTTTCATACATATATGCAGTGAAATGTAATGCAACGCACCCGGTGATAACACACAATATGTCCTAGGGAAAAAAAAAAAATCTTTCTAATAGACCGACTTACTGACTCCTAAAACGTGATACAGTAAGTTGAATACTTATAGAATAAAATAAAAATATATAGAATAAAATAAAATACAATAAAAATAAAATGAAATAAAATGGTATAGATTGCGCTGGTTGAGGTTGTGTTGCTCCCAGTGATGATGTCACTCATTGCACCCTCCCACAGGCTGACAGCTGGCCACAAAAATCGACACCTATTAGGTACCAGGCACATATAGCCAGACTGACATACAAACGCAAACACACAGACACTGCAGGTACAGTAGTGCTGAAATACACACAACCAAATAATGTCATTTCAGAAACTGTAAACACACTCCTGGAAGCACTGCACCAGCTGTTTAGTTCATACCCCTCCCCTACTCCCGGAATCTCTTATCTCTGATTCCCTGCTACACAATCTTCCACCTATCCTTCCATAACCACATAACTCTCCTCTTTCCCTCCCATCCCTCCATCTTTCTTTCTCTCTCTCTACTCAGAACGGGGAGGCCGAGGCCGAAGAGCTGGTCTACAGCCATTACGTGATCTGCAATGACACCCACGAGACGCTGCGCTTCGGCCAGGTGGACACAGACGAGAACGTGCTGCTGGCCAGCCTCCACAGTCACCAGTACAGCTGGAGGTCCCACAAGTCGCCACAGGTAGCTGGAGGCTCCCGCAACTCTGGGATCTGTGGGCTAGTGAACATGCAGACCTATACATGCAGACACACAAGAATGCAACATGCAAAATCAAGAAGTCGAGAAACAACCAATGTACTATACATTCTGGTTGATGTTCGAGATGGAGGCCGACAAAAAATATATGCTGTATACCTCCAGTATAATATATAGTATATATATACAGTATGTATAAACTTACAGGCCACTTTATTAGGTACAGCTGTTCAATTGCTTGTTAACACAATAGCCAATCAGCCAATCACATGGCAGCATCTCATTGCATTTAGGCATGTAGACATGGTGAGGATGACTTTCTGAAGTTCAAACCGAGCATCAGAATGGGGAAGAAAGGGGATTTAAGTGACTTTGAATGTGGCATGGTTGTTGGTGCCAGACAGGCTGGTCTGAGTATTTCAGAAACTGCTGACGTACTGAGATTTTCACGCACAGCCATCTCTAGGGTTTACAGAGAGTGGTCCAAAAAAGAGAAAATATCCAGTGAGTGGCAGTTGTGTGGTCCAAAAGGCCTTGTTGATGTCAGAGGTCAGAGGAGAATGGGCAGACTGGTTCAAGACGATGGAAAGGCAACGGTAACTCAAATAACCACTCGTTACAACCAAGGTATGCAGAATACCATCTCTGAACGCACAACACGTCGAACCTTGATGCAGATGGGCTAGAGCAGCAGAAGACCACACCGGGTGCCACTCCTGCCAGCTAAGAACAGGAAACTGAAGCTACAATTCACACAGGCTCACCAAAAATGGACAATAGAAGATTGGAAAAACGTTGCCTGGTCTGATGAGTCTCGAGTTCAGCTGCGACATTCAGATGGTAGGGTCAGATAGGCATGTAGACATGGTGAGGATGACTTGCTGGAGTTCAAACCGAGCATCAGAATGGAGAAGAAAGGGGATAGAAGAAGAAGAAGAATCTTTATTGGTCACATGGCACACCGTGCTACAACACATGCATATATATACACACACACACATGCTTTTTTTTTGGGTGGTGGCCAGTGAATTGTGGCCTCTGCATTTCATCCATCCTGGCTTGTTCTACATCCGGGTGGGCCAGCCAGAAGCAGTGGAGAGCATTCGTCGACGCCAAGTGTCCATCGCTGGTTGGACGATGAAACTGCTGACCTACTGGGATTTTCACGCACAACCATCCTTAGGGTTTATAGAGAATGGTCCGAAAAAGAGAAAGTATCCAGTAAGCGGCAGTTGTGTGGACCAAAATGCCTTGTGAGAATGGGCAGACTGGTCCGTGACGATAGAAAGGAAACAGTAACTCAAATAACCACTCGTTACAAGCAAGGTATGCAGAATACCATCTCTGAATGCACATGTCGAACCTTGAAGCAGATGGGCTACAGCAGCAGAAGACCACAGCGCGTGCCACTCCTGTCAGCTAAGAACAGGAAACTGAGGCTACAATTCACACAGGCTCACCAAAAATGGACAATAGAAGATTGGAAAAACGTTGCCTGGTCTGACGAGTCTCGAGTTCAGCTGCGACATTCAGATGGTAGGGTCAGAATTTGGCGTAAACAACATGAAAGCATGGATCCATCCTGCCTTGTATCAACGGTTCAGGTTGGTGGTGGTGGTGTAATGGTGTGGGGGATATTTTCTTGGCAGACTTTGGGCCCCTTACTACTCATTGAGCATGGTTTAAATGGCACAGCATACCTGAGTATTGTTGCTGACCATGTCCATCCCTTTATGACCACAGTGTACCCATCTTCTGATGGATACCTCAAGCAGGATAATGCACCATGTCACAAAGCTCAAATCATCTCAAACTGGTTTCTTGAACATGACAATGAGTTCACTGTACTCCAATGGCCTCCACAGTCACCAGATCTCAATCCAATAGAGCACCTTTGGGATGTGGTCGAACGGGAGATTCGCATCTTGGATGTGCAGCCGACAAATCTGCAGCAACTACGTGATGCTATCATGTCAATATGGACCAAAATCTCAGAGGAATGTTTTCAACACCTTGATGAATCTATGCCATGAAGAATTAAGGCAGTTCTGAAGGCAAAAGGGGGTCCAACCCAGTACTAGCAAGGTCTACCTAATAAATTGGATGGTGAGTGTATATCACATCACAGGCCCATTATTCCTTCTTCTTTGCCTCAAACACTATTCTCCTGTATCATGACACTCGATTGTGTGATATTGCTTCCACATTGACCAAGTTCACCTTATGAACAGAAATGATGCAGTTCCATAGATACTGTACATTAGCCATTAAAACCTGAGCCCATACTGTGTGTTGTACACACAAACAGAACACTAAAACACACACACGGCCATCAGTTCCCACCCCCCAACTTAACCGGCAATCTGTGTGTCTCTGTCAGCGGTCTTCGACAGAGCCCTGACAGCATTGTTAAAGAAGATTGATGATATTTAACCCTTTGTGGTTTTGAGGTTGAGCGGCGGGTGGGCTTGGATCCGCGACATTTGTGTGTGTGTGTGTGTGTGTGTGTGTGTGTGTGTGTGTGTGTGTGTGTGTGTGTGTGTGTGTGTGTGTGTGTGTGTGTGTGTGTGTGTGTGTGTGTGTGTGTGTGTGTGTGTGTGTGTCTATGTGTGTGTGTGTGTGTGTGTGTTTGGTGAGCACATGTTCCGGGACCCCTGCATGTTTCCACAGCGAGTGTGAGAAAGTGGAGCTTGAGAAAAGACATGGCCATAATTGCTCGCAGTAAGTCAGTAAGTCAAGTCGTATTAATCATCGATCATGGGTAATCGGTGCTCTTACCTCACTTCTAGGGTGCGTGCACACACACACACACACACACACACACATACATAAATATATATATATATATATATATATATATATATATATATATATATATATATATATATATATATAAACATGCACACACATATAACAAGCAACAATCTGGCACGCTGCATGACTACCACATCTCACTTAACCAGTGAGTCAAAGTGACCTCTGTGTGTTTCGGGGACGTCTTGGAAGAGAAATTGCCCGAGCGGGCCAGATGTCATCATCGATGAAAAATGCAATTCCAAAATGGTTTTGTCAAGTGTTGTTCCACTTCGTGTCTGCTGTGGTACATGAAATATGTGTTCCAGAGATGAGCATGATCATGATTTGTGATAAATGTGATGAATGGGAAATAGCTCGCCTAAAATGAAAAAGATGTGTCTACCTCCGAGCTAATCACAGAGCACGTACCTTAAAACCCAATCACCGGGTTTTGAAAATGATAAGAGTGGGGGGGGGATTCCAGCAACAATAACGCCATCCTGTCCGTGTGTTTGTGCAGCTTTTAAGAATCTCAGTCTAGGCTGGTTTTAAGTGGCTCGGCTGTTTGACTAAGGTCCCGCAACACCTTGCTGTGTCTAACCCAGCCCCTCGACGTCATGAGGTGTCATTCCCAACATCTCACTCTCACTCTCTCTCTCTTTCTCTCTTTGCCCACTTCCCCACACATTCCCACACATCCTCAATCCGCCCAGAATCCCTTTTCACCTCCGGCACACCTCCTCTTATTTCTTTCCCTTGCCCTCCCTCTACTCCTTACCCTGATCGCCTGCCTCATTGCCCGGCCCTGTGAAGAGGATTAGGGCCACGTAGCAAAATTATCTTAGAATTATCTTTCACACGGCAAAATATTTTTATTCATGTAAACATAATCCTCTTCTGTATATCCCTTTGTTTGCGTCCTACAGCAACAAACATTGTTCGATCCTCCCGCCAGTCACCCAAGCTACTGAAAAAAACTTTCTGTTTTGTCATACACGTCAGGGAGCCACCAAGACACTGATGGACCCCCAAAATCTGGCGTCAACAGCCGGGCCAGAGCGCTGACCCAGTTGTTGTAGTTAACGCTGTGGGCTGTACCCAGAGCACTCTCCTGCTCTAGCTCTCTCTCTCACCTCCACCTACTCAGTGAGCTCACCAGACCTGGATACCCTCAGTTTGTTCTTTGGACTGACTGTGGACATTCGGCGTCTACCTTTCAACTCTTTCCAATAAAAACACAGAGGACGTGTCCAGAGGCTCCAGAGCCCTGTCCTGTCCCCCCCCCCCCCCTCCTCAGCTCTGATGTTGGCTGTCACGCTTGATTAAGCTCACAGAGCCCCAGTTTCTGGCTCAGCTTAGCTGGAAGGCAACACACACACACACACACACACACACACACACACACACACACACACACACACACACACACACATCACAACAAGGTACTGTCCAGTAATCAGAGTTAACTGTATTGCCTGTTCTGTGTTTCCTGGCCATTGGTCCAGCTTTCTATGTAAACTTACGTGGTGTGTGGATGGTGTGATTTGAGCAGCCACACCTGTCTTGGGTCTAGGTAATTGGGCCCAGGATCAGAGTGGCTGCATACCTGTTGCTCGTTGGTTGGTCTAACGAGCAACAGGTAAAACCCCCATCCCCACACACACTCACAGGAGAGGAGCCCTTGTCATGACATGCCATCCATCTGCTCCTGGGCTTATTCCAACTAGCCCACTCTCTACAATAAACTTGTGTGTCTGAAACCCCATCGTCTGTGTCCCTGTGCTGGAGGTCCCTGAAAACGCCACTGGGTGGCGTGTATAAGGCAAAACTACCACAACTTTAACCCTCCACACCCACCCAGCACTAACCAAAAGAGTGGTGCTGTCTGTCTCCCTGCCCCTGGGTTGGCTCTTACGTGCTGAACATCCAGCACTACTCCATCCATCCATCCCTCCAGTGTGCATTGCGGATCCTGACTCTTATCAAGGAGCACGTCAGGATAACAGAGTGCCAGCAGGGTAAACTATATGAACATGCCTTGTTGTTTCAGTTTTGACAAGGAGTCATATGTGGAATCCTGACTGACCCCCGGTGTGTGTGTGTGTGTGTGTGTGTGTGTGTGTGTGTGTGTGTGTGTGTGTGTGTGTGTGTGTAATTTTTACCAGCCTCTGGTGTCTGTCCCACCGTGTTGACACAGCTTTGAATATCTGTCACTTCTCCGAGACGAATGTTTTAAGTGGAGTGTAATTGCGGTGAAACGGACACCTCAGATAGGTTGAATATGACTATTTCTCTCCCTTCATACCTTTCGTTTGTTCTTTCTCTCCCTCTCTTTCTTGGCTGTCAATAGAAGCCCTGAGATATGTTGAAAGGAGCGATTGAGGCGGTCACGTCTCAAACCGTACTCATACACACACGCAATCACTCACTCTCGCTCGCTCGCTCGCTCGCTCACTCGTACACACGCACACATGCACACGCATGCTGGCACCATGTTTCCCACGGCCTGGAGTGTATCACGCCTCCAAGTTTTGTCCTTGTTTCTCAAGTTCAGCATGCCATCACACCCTAGACATTGGCCAGCCAAGGCTGATTTCTGCTCCCCACTGCCTCACACATACACAGCCGTGTAGAAAAATACATACACTTATTGCCACACACATAATCATACATGCAAATCTATGCAAATGACTAATCATACTTATGCCATACAATCTTTAACCTTCTTGCAACCCAGACACAGACACACACACACACACACACACACACACACACACACACTGAATACACATGTATCTTCACAAAGACACAGCCATGTAGACATATTTTGCCTCATGTACACATACAGTACACACATATTAACCCATCTATAACAAATGCATACACTCTCGAACCTTCTCTCATACACGCACACGCTCACACAAACACATACTCACAGGAACATGAGCCCCACCCTGATGTTTTTTCGCAGTGCTGGCGTGTGATGTGCATGGTTGGAATATCTGGCTTCTCGGCACAGGATGCATCCAAGCTGATGGAAATCCCTGTGGTTGGTGTGGTTGGGGGGGTGGGGTTAAAAAGCCCCCTGGATTTTGGAAGGACATTTTAAGTGCCTACAAGGAATATTCATAATGGGAATAAATTGTAATTTACTCTCCTTTACTGTGTGTGTGTGTGTGTGTGTGTGTGTGTGTGTGTGTGTGTCCGTGTGTGTGTGTGTGTGTGTGTGTCCGTGTGGGTGTGTGTGTCCGTGTGTCCGTGTGTGTGTCCATGTGACCATATGGGTACGTGCGTGCGTGCGTGGATGTGGATCCCAAGGTCAAATTCGCTGGAGATAGCAACCCAGCACTATTAGTGTGGTTAGATGGTATCTTGTGCGCGTGTATGAAAGTCTGTATGTTAACAATACATCAACAACTAGGTGATTTTCACACTTTTGCTCATTTTGGAATTTCATGTGAAAGTAATTCACCGTCTACCTCCTTACTATCTTTTTTTGGTTGGTTTTTTAATCCCAATCTTGTCAAGCTAAACTATATCTTCTGTATTCTATATTTTTTACCTCTTATATGTAATCTGGCGTTCAGCACATAGCGAGGCGTTTCCTAAACTTTTCCAGTCCGGGATCCAAAATGACTCAATTTAGCCCCTTGGGGCTAATTTAGTGTCATGCGGGGATCCACACTTTGGGCTCCAGCCCCATAGTTTAAGAAACACTGCCCTCAAGTGAGACAGAGATAGCCATGATGGGTTCGCAGTGGGATTGCAGTTTAAAACTCAGGCGATTGGGTTGAGCCAGGGTCACCTACCCTTTGGGAGACATTAGTGGCAGACAGGTTAACCCACACAGTGACTGATCAGGGTGAGGGAGGCCGATGAAAGAAAGTGCTATCTAGTTCCACCCCCACCCTCCGAACAGTCCTACACTTTTGCTGCTACACTTCTTTAGAGCTGGGTTGGGCGCTGGAGGAAATTCTACTTTTTATTTTTTTTAACTGACCTGTCCTCGAAGACTTTACCCGAGGAAGAAAGAGAGTTGTTGAGTTTAACTAGAGTTTACATTCCAGCCACTCATTGCGTCTTTCGTTTAAATTATGTTTTATGTGCAAGCTCCAATTCACTGAGCTCACAGAGCTACTTTATTTAATTAAGGTGAAAAAGTGACATGTAAAACACATTCCCACATTAAGTCAATATTATTAATAGCCCATCAACGTATAAAGCCTGGGAGAGTCATTTATCCCACACTATCACAGTCTGTATAATATCTCTTTCAGGCAGTCCTCTTAGGCTACTTGCCTGGTGAAATAATATAAAAACAAATAAACAATCCCCCTGGTAATTATTAAGGGAAAGTCTTGGTCAAACCAAATGTTAGATACTGGCTGTCGCATGGAATTATCGAAATGTAAGATGTATAGTGTACAGTGTGTTTAGACATTGCGTTACTATGACAGAGAGAATCAACTCTTGGTGAGTCAGTGGGTCTGATGCTACCTCAGTCTTGAGAGAGATGGAGAGAAACATCATTACTGAGGCATTCTGGGTAGAAATCCCTTCCACACACATACAGTACAGAATAGTCATAGGATAGACAGGGTTCCAGTCATTCTCGGTCATTCTCCGACATGCGCGCCAGGCAGTCCTGGACCAGGGATGGTGTGTCTGGCTGTCTGTGGTGACTCAAGTATGAATGAGGAGAGCTTGGCTTTCTTGGTGAGGAGGACTAGCAGAATAATACAATATTACAATACAATCTCAGGGGCATCCTTTGAAAGACAAGCCTGTGTCAAAACCAAAGAACAAATCCCGTCTGTTTGAGACGATGGTAGACACCGGCAATCTGACAAGGCACCAAACAGCTGTGGCTGATGTATTGAGTATTAAAACCAGTTTCTTTAGGTTCACCTCCTGACCAGTGGTGAGGCTGGTGGGAAGAAGTGGAACTCATGTGTGCATGGCTGTTCTGTATGTCTGTGACTCAGACTGGTTTATCAGAAGCTCTTCACTTTCATGCTGTATCACCTTTGGTGGAGCGCCAACAGATATACAGTCCTCTGTGGGACCTGTCTGTCTCACTGGTCTGACACACTGTCATATTAAATTATAAACGCACACATAGAGGGTGATGTCTCACATGAACAGGCACACTGCAACACATCATTAGACCCAGCGGTCAGAGGTCCTGAATGGTTCCACTTTCCCAGGCCTTTTACAGTAGCAACATGAGCACATGCTGCAGACTCTTCCAGGTTCCCACTTTCCTCTGTGGACCTACAGTACCGTACTGACCCAAGGTCCTCACGATAGCACCACACCTCAGACTTCAGACACAGCTACAAATCCTTCATAGGTCCTCATAAGAGGTAGTTGTCCTATGGATGCCGTGTCACAGCCCCGACCAGCCAAACAGTGTCAAGCCCGAGTAGCGAAGCTCACAAACCCTGAAATCGAATTTTAATTTAATTCACATGTTCCATTACCTTCTTGTAGCCAAGAACAGGCCATCTTCTTCCTTAGTGGCTGAAAATTTGTCACTAGCTTTGTAATAACATTTTAAGTTCATGTCAGGGCAGGAATTCAACCATTTCTCTCAACAATGCTTAAAGGCATCTTCAATAGTGACGAATGGGATAGCCTGTACAAATTCTGAACCATACTGTTTTCTTCATGGACCGAGAGAGCATTTGACAGTGTACTGTAATGTTGCCAATAACCTTTATCACTTTTTCCTGAGCGATCTGGGGACCAATTCTAATCTTTCCGCAACCTACCATTTGGTCTCAATTCAGCATGAAATAAAACAAAGCATTGTACTACACCGCCCCACCGCCAAGAATCTCATGAGAAAGGCATTGAATTCAACGTCCAGACATTTAGATCCCACCTCTCCCTCCCCACATTCCCGCTCTTTGTATCTTTGCATAGTTAAATCCTACTCATCCATCCCTATTCCGTCCAAGCGTTCAGAGGAGTTTGTTTTCCTGTTCTCCCTGACACGCAGCAGGATTTATATTATGATCCCACTGTGTGTATCTGACAAGCCGTCGGCCTATTACGATACCGCCTGTGTACATATGAGTAATTCCCCTCCTTGCATAGTCCCAGAGGAAGCCCTCTCTCTCTCTCTCTCTCTCTCTCTCTCTCTCTCTCTCTCTCTCTCTGACGTGAGGAGATTAATGTAATTATCATGTTGATGAGGTCTGAGCTGCTGTGAACCCAGTGTTTGTTTTTCAGTGTAAATCCCTTCAAATACGACAATGTGCGGGCAGTTAAAGTATTGCGCTTCTCTCCATGCCCAACCAGGCCAAGGACAGGCCTTGAGACTTGTAGACTAATGATATAGCAGCAGGTCCTGCCATTATCTGGGACCCACAACGCACCGCAGACCTTGTTCTGTTTGGTCTCCACATGATGTTAGGCTTACCGCGGAAGGTTGGAATTTGCTTAATTGAGGTGCCGGTATTAAAGAAAATGCTTCCTATATTCACAACTTATTACGGTTTTACAAGCAACTAAACAGGGCTCCTTAAAATCATGATTCATCATTTTTATCTAGCTCATATGCTCATAATGCCTCTTTGTAAATGCTCATATCACTTTCATTAATTATTTCTGTCTTGTCAAAACACTCCTTTTCTAACACCGGCTCAAATTCAAATGTAATGAGGCTCTTTAACTTATTTAACTGTCTTTTCCCACCAATTATATTTCTTAGAACTTGAACTTACATAGTTCATTTTATTGGCAACCCACTTCAGGAACAACTCACTATATATGTTTCAACACCTGCAGGCAGCTCCAGCTCAGTTCACAGAAATCCTTTTTATTCAAAGAATGTTGTACCTGACACTAGGATTGTGTCAGTGTAGTTGTATGTGTATGTATGCACTGTATGTGTGAATCGGTGGTAGGGGTTAATTGAGTGGGTTGGCGTAGTCATCTGGTATGTACTGTAGACAATTTTCCTCCTCTTTGCTTCCCCATCTCCCTCTTTGAATCGGGCAGCTGTGAGGTCTGTATGCTGTTCACTTTCATAGTTACCTCAAATATAACAGGCAAATGTTTTATATAATCAAGAGCACAACATGGTTAAAAAACAAAGCAAGTTAAAAAGCAATTCCAGTGACCAATCACATTAAATTCCCTGCTCTTGACAGTTTATTTGCATTCTCCCTAAACAAACCGTCAGTCAGTTAGGGGAAGGCCATTCCCTCTGTAGGCCATTTTTATCATCTCTTCCAATGGTAACTGTTACGGGACAGAACAAATCGAACAAAACAAAGCAAAACTTTCTAAATTATCTCCTTAATATAAATAAACCTGTGGAAAATGGATAAAGAAGGCCACCCACCACAATAAACAATAATTAGCACTAGTGAGTGACCCTACCACAATGTATGTAAGAAGATGTCGTCCACCAATCTATACCAGATATTTAAAGAACAGTGTTTTGTAGAGTTTTTTTCTTGCTGTACATGTACAATCAGCAGAAACACATTCAGTAAACAGCCTCAAATTGAGCATTTCTTTTGTCATTTTGGATGTAAAAATGTATTTGTCCCACAAAAGTCACATACCATGAACAGCTCTCTCATTCTAATGCTACTTTGAACTGTGCCAACAACTCCAGTGCAGCATTGCCCGCCTTAATGCGGGCACTGCATGCTGCATTTAAAAGACCTTTACCAGCGGATACATCTTTATAATGCAAATTGTGGCATTGGGTGCATTTTGAAGACGGGCCTCTTAACAGCCCTATATCCATGTTTCACCAGTGGAAGAGTGAAGGCAGCTGGATTGCGGTGATATGTTTTGTAGATTTTGCTGAGAAATGCGGCCTTCGGTTTCATTACACAACACACTACTGTGGTCAGGAGAGGGGGGGGGGGCTTGCTGTATAGGCTTCACCCGGCTTGGATTTGCTCGGTCGGGGAGCCCACTGTTTCATTACAGTAAATCACACCAGTCTGTAGACTAAATGCTGTGCTCCCATTTTACCTTGCATTGTCTGAAAACCCAGTGGAGGCAACCATTCCGTTCACGCTGTCTGAGCCAGACTAGGACGAGCCCGCGCCACAGCCTCACTATGGGCTGCGGTTTAGTGGCACTCTAGTTGTGGTCACGGTGGGGGTGAACGAGGTCTCCTCCCATCCCAGCCCCCCTTCCCAGCCCCCCCCCAAATCAAAACAGACCAGGCTTTTGTACACATGTGAACGCTAAAACACGCACGGCCCCTGAGATGTACAGTATGCAGTGTTTATATGTAATATATGTTAGGGGAGGCTGATGTGTGTCTGTCTGATGATTGCCATGATTAACATACGCTCAATGACGTGAAATGTGCATGTGCAATGCATGTTTAACATATGCATGTGTACCCATTTCCAGTATGTGCACCATCCAGTCCTTTCTTACTCTACTGTCCCCTTTACCTAGAGCCTGGGGCAGGCTCATTTTTTGTTTTCCCATATTTTATGACCAGGACCGGAAAGGACCTTGCTCTTCTGAGGGTCCTCAACTAATGACTCCCTCGTACATCCCTATGTGGTTTCAGTCATCCCAATCGATCTAACCTTTCTTTTACATTGTAGTTCTATTGTTGAAGTGCCCCACCGCTTGGCACACACAACACTTGCCATGTCCACTGAAGCCCTCAATGCCCCCTGGATGTCTAGCATGCCTCGGTAGGAATCAGAAGTGGTGGTGGTTTTGGGGTGCTATGGAACAGTGTTAGTCCAACCATAAAGTCTTTAACGTCTCGGCTGTCAACTGCCTTCTTCCAGCGTGCAAAACTGCTTCTTAGACTTGCAAATTTTTTCATTTGATGTGACGCTCCCTCGCATCTTCTTTGTTTGGGAAGAGAGGAGGAGAGGAACAGCATAATTTCCTCATGTTGCAAGGTTTGGACCCAAAGAGGTTATTGTGTCTCTCTCTTTTCTCTCTTATACCCGTTTGCACTCTTTTTTTCCTTCTCTATTTCTTCCTTTTTATCCCTTCTTTCTGTCGTTTTTTATAGATGACAAAGTATTCCTTGTTCTTTTGTTATATTTTTTCTGTGCAAACCTGTTTTTAATTTGCTGGGTGGCTGGTCTCTCATCCCTGGTCCCTGTTCCCCATTCCCTGGTCCCTCTTATTTTTTCACCAAATAACACACTTGACAGAGGCACAAAACTTCATGTGTTCTTTTCCCCCCTAGCTTCAATTAGGGCTTGTGAAATTACTGGAAACATGAGCTAATTTTAGAAATCATTTCTGCTCGCACCATTGTTAGAAAATGTGTATTTGAGCTATTGAATGTTTGTCTCTGACCCTCCCGCTGCATTACATTGATTCTACAGTCAACACAGTACGTTTTTGACAAATAACACATTTTAGGATCAAAAGTTCAAGATCTTGTTTAAATTGTACGTGGCAAAAAAGTCCTGTATGGTTAGACAAGCTGGCACCTTGATATAACGCTATTTTTGAGCTCGTCATCTCACTGTATCGAGATGGATGTGTGTTCTTCACGTTTACTTCCCATGAGAATCTACTTTATCACCGGTTGTCATGGTTTTGACGGTGCCCATTAAACTTTGCGTAAAATGCATTGGCATTGATAACCACATCATCGAAAATCAGCCCTGCGTCAGGTCGCAGACGGCTGCTGGATAATTCAGTCGTATATCTGTACTAGATATTAAAGTTCAACTTCGGGGCAACCAAAGGAATTGTAGTATTCTGTAGACAACCACCGCCGTGTCTACAGATCCGCAACTCTGATTTCATCTTCGCTGCGGACACACATCAAATTTGTCTGCACCGAAGCACATTCCTACGAGAGGACAGTAGACGGGTAGTGGTTACAGTGGCAGGAATCAGTCCTTCTGTCTGAGCGGAGACACATGGGTGTAATGCATCCATGGTCCAGGCTGTGTGTGTGTGTGTGTGTGTGTGTGTGTGTGTGTGTGTGTGTGTGTGTGTGTGTGTGTGTGTGTGTGTGTGTGTGTGTGTGTGTGTGTGTGTGTGTGTGTGTGTGTGTGTGTGTGTGTGACCATGGGAATGTGTTTGTGAACATGTGTGTGCGTGCATGTGTGTGTTTGTTTGTGTGCACTCATGCCCTTTTGCCTGCAATAGAATGCATTGACATTTACATCAAAGCAGACATTTGACAGTTTTCCATGTAAGTGAGGTAACCCCTCTCTGTTTACCAGGAAGTCAATAGTCATTGTTTTGGTTATGACGGACAGCTTACCGTGTTTTACAGGAAACCGACTTCTTAATGAATTTCTTATGGGCCCAGGATTAAGCAATAATAGACTTGGGCCGTAGACATGACATCGAAGCCACAATTCTAGGTTTGGTTGCTTGATTGACTCACTGCACATCATTTTCAATTTGGTCTGGTGGTGTCGGGGACTCTCTGAAGTTCACACCATTCCTGACTGTGTCATGCCCTTGTTTTGGGTTCTTTTTCCAGTGTCCGTAGCAACAGTCAAATTTGTAGGGGCGACGATGTTTTGAAAACAGGAAATTGCCACGATTGGCACAAGGTCATACAATAAAGTATAGCTCTGAGAGAGGTTAGAGCTGTTTCCAGTACCTGACAACTTAAGACTGGAAATGGTAGCCAAACCTATCCTCTAATCAATAACTTCAGTCATCTACACAGCATTGAGATGATTCCTTGATAACTTATTTATTTCCCTGTGTCTGATCATGACGACATGAGGCCGGGATGTAATGTATTGTGAAACCAGAAGGCCATGTCAGGAACTTTAGTCAGGTCAAATTCAATAATATAGGGATGAAGTATTGTTTCTTTTTTTGGGACGTTTTCCAGGGATTTGGGGAACACTCTTGGGATCGACATGCAAAACTCATACTCAATCAATAACTTTGGCCAGGTCATGGAGAAAGAATTTGGATGAAATATTGTAATTTGGCAGTATCAGACTCTTTGGCCAAAATTGTTATAGACAGAGCTATGGTGATATAAGGGTGGAATCATTTACACAGGCTGTTAGCCATGATACAAGACATGATAAAACCGCCCCTCGTACCATATCTCTGAGGATAGCCGCATCAAATCATGTGCACCGCTCAACAAATCACTCCGCTGTATAAATAATTGCACGCTTTCTTTCTTCTATTGGAGGTTAATACCCTTTGTCAAACATTGCAACTTATCAGTGGAAAAGATAAAGTGAAAATTTACAGTCGTGGAGAGACCGCCTCAGGAGGAGTTCAGCCCTCGCACGGTCTGCATCTAATGACCTCGGATCATTGAATCGATAACAAAAATGGTTGTGGAAGTAGGAGAGTTTAATGATGCCTAAGCATAGCCCTCCGGTGACGTAGCCGGAGGCCAGAAAAAATGTGCTGGAAAATAGCTGAGCGGTATAAGCCAACCTTAATCACTCTCTATCCCCTCCGGATTAAGGAGAAAAGGTGGGGGATTGCTTTGGGATTTGGGATTGGTGTTTCTTTCAAAGCTAACGTACTACTTGAGGAAACTGTTACAGGGTGACGGATGGCTTTCTCATTGGTTTGGGACAAATTGTTTTGCTAAGAGCCAATCGCCAACGGTGAGTGTAAGAGTTCATGAAATGTAAAAAGCACTTGCCCCTTGTCAAGGATGTACCATACGAGATTAACGGGAATGTATTTCAACAGATTTATGGAAAAGACCGGGTTATTACTTTATGCATTTTATTGCCGTCTCATTTCAGTCAGTCACTATGGAACACTGGATTTTACCAATTTTACACATGGTTTGCAAGCATTGGACTTCAATCCAGTCTTTTGCCCTTGTGTTGGGTCTCTGTTCATTACCCACTTGTATTAGTTGATTGTTAATTTGTAAGGTGTGAGTACAACAATTGTTTTAATGACTTTGACCATACTTACGAAATTTGAACAATATATTCAAAATCCATGGTTTGCCTAATCTGTGTCTGTGAAACCGCCCCTAAGAGTTCAAAATTAGGGGGAAATTTTAGAATTTGATTTGACAACACTTATCTCAGTGTCCACTTGTCAGACAAGTCATTTGGAAGCTAAATATATAATTTTTTATCTTCGCTATGCTGCTGTTTTTCCCTCTGTTTGGCTCTGCTTAAACCAATGCTGAACTCAAACAGGTACAGCGGTGGTTTGAGATAAGATGATGTTATGACATCTCTCAAAGGTCAGGCTTAGTGAGCCAGTGGCATCGCTGAGTGGACAGAGATAGACCTCGGCTGAGTCAATACTGTTTTAATTGGAGATGTTTTTTGGCTTACAAGAAACTACTTTATGAGATGGGCGTGAGTAATATATCCAAAGGTGGGCAAAAAATAAATGTAGAGTTTACAATTGTTTATTTCAATCCCCATTAGCTGCCCAGCTCAAAAGTAGTAAGTCATTCCTGGCGTGTAACAGTTTGTTTGGAAAGGTAATTTGGGATGTCTTCAGGAAATCTTGAGAGAGCCTCCAGTGTGCTCTAATGCCTTGTACTGTATACACCAACAGACCTAAGGATTTTCAAGTCCCAGACAAAGGTTTAAGATCTTAAGAAAATCATGAAAACTCTATTCTTAAATGGCCATTGGGGGCATGCTCCCATCACTTGCAGTCATTTGATTTGAGATGGTCAGAAACTCTTGTTATCATTCTCAGACTAGACTGGGACTGGAGCAAGAATATTTTTTTGTTTTGATATTACAAAACATTATTTGGTTGTTAGTCTCGGCTCCTATAGAGTGTTTAACACAATGCTATGCAACGTCCATAGACTGCATGCATCTTTCTATGTGACACATGGGGTTCAACAACTGTTGAAAGAATCCCAAGATCTGTGATCACCTTCCTTTCTAAATCCTATAGTGTGTGCACTACTGGGATGGAAAGGGCCTTTACACTGTGTTCCAAATTATTATGCAATTTGGAAGTGTCATAAACATTACATTTTTTGTTTTTCAATTAAACTCATGGATGGTATTGTGTCTCAGGGCTCTTTGGATCACTGAAATCAATCATATAGACACCTGTGATAATAAGTTTGCCAGGTGAGCCCAATTAAAGGAAAACTACTTAAGAAGGACGTTCCACATTATTAAGCAGGCCACAGGTTTCAAGCAATATGGGAAAGAAAAAGGATCTCTCTGCTCTCAAAAAGCGTCAAATAGTGCAATGCCTTGGACAAGGTATGAAAACATTAGATATTTCATGAAAACTTAAGCGTGATCATCGTACTGTGAAGAGATTTGTGGTTGATTCAGAGCACAGACGGGTTCGTGCAGACAAAGGCATAATGATGAAGGTTTCTGACAGACAAATTAATCAGATTAAGAGAGCAGCTGCTAAAATGCCATTACAAAGCAGCAAACAGGTATTTGAAGCTGCTGGTCCTCCAGAGGCTTGCATTTGTGCATAAACCTACTATTGGGCCACCCCTAACCAATGCTCACAAGCAGAAACGGTTGCAGTGGGCCCAGAAATACATGAAGACTCATTTTCAAACAGTCTTGTTTACTGATGAGTGCCGTGCAACCCTGGATGGTCCAGATGGATGGAGTAGTGAATGGTTGGTGGAGGGCCACCATGTCCCAACAAGGCTGCGACGTCAGCAAGGAGGTGGCGGAGTCAGGATTTGGGCCTGAATCATGGGGAGAGAGCTGGTAGGCCCCTTTAGGGTCCCTGAAGGTGTGAAAATGACCTCGGCAAAGTATACAGAGTTTCTGACTGACCACTTTTTTCCATGGTACAAAAAGAAGAACCGTGCCTTCCGTAGCAAAATCATCTTCATGCTTGACAATGCACCATCTCATGCTGCAAAGAATACCTCTGTGTCATTGGCTGCTATGGGCATAAAAGGAGAGAAACTCATGGTGTGACCCCCATCCTCCCCTGACCTCAACCCTACTGAGAACCTTTGGAGCATCCTCAAGCAAAAGATCTATGAGGATGGGAGGCAGTGATGTGAAGGTGATATCAAAGAAGGGGTCCTATGTTAACATGGAACTTGGCCTGTTACGATGTTTTAGATTGAAATAGCTTTTGATTTCAGTAAATATGACCTCCTAATGCTGCAAATTCAACAATGACCATTTTCAGTTGTTTACAACCTGTAAAATGTTTAAAACTGTTGTGCATAATAATTTGGAACAGTGCATTTTGAGTTTTTTATTTTTGAAAATAATACTGTTATCATTGGGAGGTTTGTTCAATAACATTCGGAATATACCCTAACGGTTGATGACTTGAAAATTATACTGACTGTCATTTGCATCGACTACTTAGGAAAATCAGAGGAAAATATCATTTGCATAATAATTTGGAACGCGGTGTAAATGTGTGCTGAGCCGAGTCTTTGGAAAGTCTTTTTGTCTACCCCATTCATAACCTTCACCACTTGGCTCTTTCTACACTTTGACACTTCCCCAGAGTCGTGCGCAAATCCGCCGAGAAGGAGATCTGAGAAATTATGTAATTGAGGCATATGCGAGAGACAGAGGGCGGGAGGCAGGTGGGGGCCATCTTGAAAGAGATGTAGGAGAGAGAGGGTGAATTCAGGCTTTCATTAAGCATGTTATTGTAATGAAATCTGCCTTCAAAGGGCGGGTGCGAGTATGAAGTGGGGTGAAACTGAGAAAACAGTGCTCTATGACCCCACAGGTAATTTGTTTTTCTTTTAACAGAGTGCCTGAATGTTTGCCACGTTGAGGCCACGAGTCAAAGTGTAAAAACGAGTCAAAAACGCCGCTCAGGGCAGTAATGTAGTCGGTCACAACTCCTCCCGTAGGGTGTTCCACCACTACACATACCTGTGGTCTGTCATTCTTTCACTCTTTCTTTCTATCTTTTGCTCTCTCTCTCTCTCTGACCCCTTCCTCGTCCTTCCATGTTTTGGAGTTGCGTAGACACGCAGTTCGTTCAGGGGCAAAGGTCGGTCTCTGCATCTCTGGAGAGTGGAATGCCGATGATCTCGCTGAGTATTTATGATTCTGCTCCCGTATCGCCCGCTTCCATCTCTGTGTCGACGCTCACATTGTTTGACAAATTAATTCACTTGCCACATAGTGCTCAGCATCCTGTCACGGAGAGATGGATAGTCTGCGGATCAGCTGTTAGGTTGAGCTTAGGTTTGTCTTCAACATTCAACATTCTTTATTTGTCACATGTAGTCATACATGTGACAATCTAGCCACTGGGGCTGCACAAGCCAGTGTATCATCAGTGTTGGTCCTAAGCCCGGATGAATAGAGAGGGTTGCGTCAGGAAGGGCATCCAGCGTAAAAACCATGCCAAATCAAACATGCCGACAACAAATCTGATTTCTATACCGGATCGGTCGCAGCCCGGGTTAACAACGACTGCCACTGGTGCTGTTAGCCAACAGGGTGCCAGTGGAAATTGTGCTACTGTCGGCCGAAGAAGAAGAAGAGGGGGAAGGCGTGTCCGGAGTCAGCAGGAGAGGAAGAAGGGTAGGAGAGTAGAGTTGAGACTAGGAACTTTAAACGTTGGCACTATGAAGGGTAAAGAGAGGGAGCTGGCTGACATGATGGAGAGAAGGAAGGTAGATGTACTATGTGTACAAGAGACCAGGTGGAAGGGGAGTAAGGCCAGGAGTATCAGAGCCAGGTACAAACTGTTCTACCATGGAGTGGATGGCAGGAGAAATGGGGTAGGGATAGTCATGAAGGAAGAATATCTCAAGAGTGTTTTGAAGGTGACGAGAGTGTCGGACAGAGTAATGAGCATGAAGCTGGAAATTGATGGGGTGATAATGAATGTGGTCAGTGCATATGCTTCCCAAGTTAGGTGTGAGATTGAAGAGAAAGAAGAATTATTTCGTGAGTTGGATGTAGTGGTGGAGAGCGTCCCCAAGGGAGAGAGAGTGGTCGTTGGAGCAGATCTCAATGGGCATGTTGGCGAAGGAATCAGAGACATCAGGTGACGAGAAGGTGATGGGTAGGTATGAGTCAAGGAGAGGAATGTGGAAGATGGTGGCGGATTTCGCCAAAAGGATATTGTTGTGAATACGTATTTCAAGCAGATGGAGGAACACAGGGTGACATACAAGAGTGGAGGAAGGTGCACACAGGTGGACTACATCTTATGCAGGAGGTGCAATCTCAAGGAGATTAGTGACTGCAAAGTGATAGTAGGGGAGTGTGTTGCCAGGCAGCATCGGATGGTGGTATGTAGGATGACTCTGGAGGCCAAGAAGAGGAAGAGAGTGAAAGAAGAGCCACAGATATAATGGTAGAAGTTGAAAAAGGAGGAGTGTTGCATGCAATTTAGGGAAGAGGTAAGGCAGGCAATAGGTGGGAAGGAACAGTTGCCAGATGACTGGGAAACAACTGCAGAAGTGGTGAGGGAGACGGCCAAGAAGGTACTTGGTGTATCATGCAGGAAGAGGAAGGAAGACAAGGACTCCTGGTGGTGGAATGAGGAAGTACAGGAGAGCATAGAGCAGAAGAGGTTGGCGAAGAAGTAATGGGATGGTCAGAGAGATGAAGAAAGTAGACTGGAGTACAAGCTGATGCGGTGCAAGGCAAAGAGAGAAGTGGCAAAGGAAAAGGCAGGAAGGAGAAAAGGAAGAAATGAATGAATGAAGAAAATGAGAGGGAGAGAAGAGTGGATGATGTGGGGATAGTGGATCAAGAAGTGCAGCAAATTAGCAAGGCAGCAAGCAAGGTGAGAAAGCATATGATAGGGTGCGGAGAGAGGAGGTGTGGTATTGCACGAGGAAGTCAGGGGTGTCAGAGAAGTACGTAAGAGTGGTACAGGATATGTATGAGGGCAGTCAGACAGTAGTAAGATGTGCTGTAGGCGTGACGAAGGCATTCAAAGTGGAGATGGGATTGCATCAAGGATCAGCTCTGAGCCTTTTCTTGTTTCCAGTGGTGATGGACAGGTTAACAGATGAAATCAGGCAGGAGTCTCCGTGGACTATGATGTTCGCGGATGATATTGTGATCTGTAGCGAGAGCAGGTTGAGGAGAGCCTGGAGAAGTGGAGGCATGCATTCGAGAGAAGAGAAATGACAGTCAGCAGGAGTAACAGAGAATACATCTGCCTGAATGGGAGAGAGAGTGGTGAAAAGCTGAGAATGCAAGGAGTGGAGGTGGAGAACGTAGATGAGTTCAAGTACTTGGGGTTGACCATCCAAAGCAGTGGAGAGTGCGGGAGAGAGGTGAAGAAGAAGAGAAGAATGTTTAATTGTCACACACCACATCACACTACAACACATGCACGCACACACACACACACACACACATACTTTGGATCGTGGCTGGTTAAATGAGGCCCCTGCATTTAACCCATCCTTGGCTTGTCCTTCCTCCAGGGGCGCAGCCAGGAGCAGTGGGAAGCATTCGTGGACACGCCCAGGGACGAGTGTCCATCGCTGGTCAGACGATGATGTGTGCATGTTTTTGGTGGGGGTCCTTACTGAAATTAGGTGGAGGAAAGGGGAAGGTCTACAGGACGGTAGTGAGACCAGCCATGTTGTACGGTTTAGAGGCAGGTGGCTGAACTGGAGGTGGCAGAGTTGAGGATGTTGAGATTTTCATTGGGAGTGACAAGAATGGAAATGATTAAGAATGAGTACATTAGAGGAACAGCTCAGGTTGGACGGTTTGGTGGAAAAGTGAGAGAGGCCAGATTGAGATGGTTTGGGCATGTGTGTAGGAGAGATGAGCGTTACATTGGGAGAAGGATGCTGAGGATGGAGCCAGGCAGGCAAGAGGAAAAGAGGAAGGCCAAAGAGAAGGTTTATGGATGTGGTGAGGGAGGACATGCAGGCAGTTGGTGTAAGGGAGGAAGATGCGCAGAACAGAAAGTATTGGAGGCAGATGATACGCTGTGGCGACCCCTAACCGGAGCAGCTGAGGGAAAAATAAGAAATATGCATAACCAAAAATTAAAGGGTTAGGGTTAGTGACCGCCACCATGAAACATTTCATTAGGAGAAAAACATTTTTTGGAAAATTGAAGATAAGGCAAGTTACATTTCTCATTTCTTCCTTTTCCAATTATTTTTTGCTCCGAATGAAATGTTTTATGGTCATGATTCATCTGCTAGTTGGTTGGCCTGTTTCCAAGGTTAAAACTCTTCATCGAAGGTTTTCTGAAACGTCAATGGAGAAATGAATGGGGAAATCCACTTGCGGAACAGAAGCCTTTCAAAAGGGGGCAGTCAATGGCACGCTCTGTAGGGGACCTTTAAGATTGTTACCATGTTACCTAATATATACACTACTCACAAAAAGTTAGGGATATTTGACTTTCGGGTGAAATTTATGGAAAATGTAAAAAGTTCATGCTACAGTGATATTATATCATGAAAGTAGGGCATTTAAGTAGAAGCATGCAATGGTGATTTCCTCATCTCAAACAATTTATTGAAACAAAAGCCAACAACAGTGGTGGGTTTACCACAACAATAAATGTCAACGTCTCAATAACTTGTCATGTGCCCTTGAGCATCAATTACAGCTTGACGACGACGTCTCATGCTGTTCACAAGTCGACTTATTGTCTGCTGAGGCCTGGCACCCCACTCTTCTTGAAGGGCGGCCCTCAGGTCATTGAGGTTCTGGGGTACAGAGCTACGAGCCTCTACACGGTGACTGAGCTGATCCCATAGGTTTTCTATGGGATTCAGGTCCAGAGAAAGTGCAGGCCACTACATTTGAGGTACCCCAGTCTCCAGCAGCTGTTCCCTAAAGATGCGACCTCGATGAGCTGGAGCATTGTCGTCCATGAAGATGAAATGAGGCCTGTGTTGTTCATGCAAGGGCACAATGATTGGATTAATGATGGTATTCAGGTAGTATGGGCTTGTCACTGTACCATTCACAAAGTGTAGGGCAGTTCTGTATTGACACACCTGCCCACACTGTAACACCACCAAAGGCTCGTCTGGTGACAACAGAGGCTGATGCATAGCTCTCTCCTTGACGTCTCCAACATCGTTGGCAGCCATTATTTCTGCTCAACGTGAATCGACTTTCATCAGAGAACAGCACTGATGCCCACTGGTCCCTCGTCCAGCCTAAATGCCCCTGGCCCATGCAAGACAATGATGCCTGTGCCTGGTGGTGTGGTCAGGTACCCTTGCAGGCCGTCTAGCACGCAGACCACGCTGATGTCAAAGGGTTTTGAATGGTCTGACGTGACACTTGGGTGCCTCTCACCTCCCTTAAATTTGCCTGGAGTTAAGTGGCATTCATCATCCGGTTACGCAGGGCACTGTTCACAATGAAGCACAAATCAGTGTGGGATGTGGCCAAAGGACATCCACTTCTATGCCTTTCTGTGACTCTTCCAGTCTCTCTGTATCTCTGTTGCAACCTGCTGATGACACTCTAAGCTCAGTGGCCTCTGAGAACATCCTGTTTGAAGCCTCGCAATGGTGAGATACTGTTGATCAGTTGTTAGGTGTCGTCTTGGTCTCATGATGTCAAAATGTGAACAGCATGATGAAGAGGACTGTTTAAATACCAATTCTAATTGAACCAGGAAATGTATTGGTCGATTCATGGATCAAACACCCGTTCAGCTCCTTGTTAGAGAACAGAAAGTTGTGCAGAAAGTACTGAAACATTGAACAGTTGGACATGTGCATTCAAAAGTTTAGAGGCAAAAAAGTATTTAGTCAGCCACCAATTGTGCAAGTTCTCCCACTTAAAAAGATGAGAGAGGCCTGTTATTTTCATTATAGGTACACTTCGACTATTAAAAAATCCAGGAAATCACATTGTAGGATTTTTAATGAATTAATTGGTAAATTCCTCTGTAAAATAAGTATTTGGTCACCTAAAAACAAGCAAGATTTCTGGCTTTCACAGACCTGTAACTTTTTCTTATGGGGCTCCTCTGTCCTCCACTCGTTACCTGTATTAATGGCACCTGTTTGAACTCGTTATCAGTATAAAAGACACCTGTCCACAACCTCAAACAGTCACACTCCAAACTCCACTATGGCCAAGACCAAAGAGCTGTCAAAGGACACCAGAAACAAAGTTGTAGACCTGCACCAGGCTGGGAAGACTGAATCTGCAATAGGTAAGCAGCTTGTTGTGAAGAAATCAACTGTGGGAGCAATTATTAGAAAATGGAAGACTTACAAGACCACTGATAATCTCCCTCGATCTGGGGCTCCACGCAAGATCTCACCCCGTGGGGTCAAAATGATCACAAGAACGGTGAGCAAACATCCCAGAACCACAGGATAGTGAATGACCTGCAGAGAGCTGGGACCAAAGTAACAAAGGCTACCATCAGTAACACACTACGCTGCCAGGGACTCAAATCCTGCAGTGCCAGACGTGTCCCCCTGCTTAAGCCAATACATGTCCAAGCCCATCTGAAGTTTGCTAGAGAGCATTTGGATGATCCAGAAGAGGATTGGGAGAATGTCATATGGTCAGATGAAACCAAAATATAACTTTTTGGTAAAAACTCCAAAGAACACCATACCTACTGTGAAGCATGGGGGTGGAAACATCATGCTTTGGGGCTGTTTTTCTGCAGAGGGACCAGGACGACTGATCCGTGTAAAGGAAAGAATGAATGGGGCCATGTATCGTGAGATTTTGAGTGAAAACCTCCTTCCATCAGCAAGGGCATTGAAGATGAAACGTGGCTGGGTCCTTCAACATGACAATGATCCCAAACACACCGCCCGGGCAACGAAGGAGTGGCTTCGTAAGAAGCATTTCAAGGTCCTGGAGTGGCCTAGCCCGTCTCCAGATCTCAACCCCATAGAAAATCTTTGGAGGGAGTTTAAAGTCCGCGTTGCCCAGCGACAGCCCCAAAACATCACTGCTCTAGAGGAGTTCTACATGGAGGAATGGGCCAAAATACCAGCAACAGTATGTGAAAACCTTGTGAAGACTTACAGAAAACGTTTGACCTCTGTCATTGCAAACAAAGGGTATATAACAAAGTACTGAGATGAACTTTTGTTATTGACCAAATACTTATTTTCCACCATAATTTGCAAATAAATTCTTTAAAAATCTGACAATGTGATTTTCTGGATTTTTTTTCTCATTTTGTCTCTCATAGTTCAGGTATACCTATGATGAAAATAACAGGCCTCTCTCATCTTTTTAAGTGGGAGAACTTGCACAATTGGTGGCTGACTAAATACTTTTTTGCCCCACTGTATATATATATATATATATATATATATATATACACACACACACACACACAGTACACACCTTCAGTTACTCCATGGTCCAGTTCTAACAATCACATGCCCATTGTAGGCGCTTTTACCCCCCTTGACAGGGGTCAGCATAGACACTCTGACCAGTCTGCAGCTACCCAGCCCCATACTATACTCACTCCCAAAGTGCATCAAATAGCCCATGGGCTCTCATGAACCTGTCATCAGTCCACCGGTTATCCTTCCTTGGACCACTTTTGTAGGTAGGTAGGTAGGTACTAACCACTGCATACCGGGAACACCCCACAAGACCTGGTGGTGGTGGTAGCTCAGGAGGTAGAGCTGGTCGTCTAGTGATCCAAAGGTCGCTGGTTCGATCCCAGGCTCCTCCTGCTAGCATGCTGTAGTGTCCTTGAGCAAGACACTTAACCCCTAATTGCTCCTGATGGCTGCGTCCATCGGTGTTTGAATAATTGTAAGTCGCTTTGGATAAAAGCGTCTGCTAAATGCAATGTAATGTAATGTAATGTAAAGACCTGCCCTTTTGGAGATGCTCTGACCCAGTCGTCTAGCCATCACAATTTGGCCCTTGTCAAAGTCGCTCAGATCCTTACGCTTGCCCATTTTTCCTGCTTCCAACACATCAACTTCAAGAACTGACTGTTCACTTGCTGCCTAATATATCCCACCCCTTGACAAGGACCATTGGAACACGATGAGCAATGTTATTCTCTTCACCTGTCAGTGGTTTTAATGTTGTGGCTGATTGGTGTGTGTGTGTGTGTGTGTGTGTGTGTGTGTGTGTGTGTGTGTGTGTGCGTGTGCGTGTGCACATGCGTATATATGTATGTATATGTATGAAGAAAAATAAAAAATATATTAGCAAAATATTAGCAATTACCAATCATACGCTATGTATGTACAGTGTCCAATGAATGATAATTAATGGGGAAATAAATATTACTGTGCTGTAACATATTGTATACTTTAACAGAAACCGCAGTCACTCACATTGATGTGGTCAGTTTTGAAGTTATTGATTATGAAGCTGGCTTCAGGTTCGGCTGGGTTTGAAAGAACACGTCTTACTTTTTTTTTTTCAAGTGGCTTAATCTCGGGACTTATTACAGTGAAATTAGAAATGTTTCAAAGAGAAAAGCAGACTGTTGATGCTTTCCTCTGAAGGATGACATTTCAACTCTCATGAATGCAACATTTCAAGACTGTTTTGTAGTCTATGAAATCATTTATTTCAGAAGATTTGGTTCTTCTGTTTTGAGAGTTGTCTCACTCCATTAGCAGATAATTGTGCTTTATGTTCGTGGTTTTTTTGCAGTGCGCAGACACATACACGCCCGCACACATGCAAATGTCGCCATAATGAGCTTCCACATTAGATGTTTTTCCACCAGCTAGGTTGTTGTGTTGTGACAATCCATCGCTCTGCTTCCAGCAGCAGAAAGCCAAGCAGACTCCGTGAGCCCGTTTCACCAACAAGTAAACAGAAAAACCTTGTCGTTCTTCCCTCGTCAGCCAAGTCACCCAAACACAGACCCTGCTTGTTTACTCGCCTCTTTTCTCTGGAATAAATAAAAAAAGGCGCAGAGACTAAGCCCTAATGTCTGGCCCTTTTCTTTTTCTGTCTGTGCTCTTGTTTGTCTTTGTCCCCATCCTGTCCCGTTTGGCAGCTGCTGCACATATGCATCGAGGGCTGGGGGAACTGGCGCTGGTCGGAGGCCTTCAGCGTGGACAACGTGGGGACTCTGCTGAGAATCATCCAGTACAAAGGACGCATTGCCTCGCTCATCATCAAGGTGGCGCAGCTCACCGGCGTGCAGAAACAGGTAACGGCGAATATCGCACGCCAGTTGTGTTTTTGTACATTTCGTCCAGGGACTTGACGGTTCTTTTCCATCAAGTTCTTTCTTCCTTTGTAGTGAAGAACGGTCCACTTAAAGCACTGCTCTGTGTTGTCAGGCGTTATTGAGCATGAACATCTGTGATATGTGTTTTAACACTTTAAAACAAAAGTGTTCATAACGCCTAGAGACAAAAGAATTACGCCCACACAACCACTCATCTTTGTTCGTACCAGTGGAAAGAATTCTCATTGATCGCGTTTTAATCAACCCCCCACCCCCTGCATCCAAACATAGCACACCCCCCGATTATGCCCGGGTCGGGTGGGTTGGCTGCGCTGACACGTTATGTAAACACCGTCAAGTGTCCCATGCGTCTGACCCCCACCCCCTACTCCAGACAAAACAGATCCCCGCCACATCACATTCCTTTCACCATCTGTTTCCAGAACCGAACCTCCACCCACCCCCCTCATACTTACCCTCACCCTGGTCTGCTGTACACCTTGTGCCATTAGGGTCCAATGACGGGTCCAAGGCCCTAAGGGCTGGTCATGTCCAGTTCCCAACATGCGAGTTTCAGACTGGAATACCGTGGCACACAGCAAGGACAGTACTGTTGTCTAGGACAGTTAGACTCCAATTATAATAACCTCTGTCCCTCTTCTCTGTCGGTGTGTCCTATTGTGTTTTCATTGGGATATTTGTCGTCCACATTACTGCCTTTTGTTCACTCCTGAATATCGTATAAGTATATTTTCAGAAGGAGATTGATACGGCAGCCAGTCCTTATGAACCAAGTCTTTGAAAAGGCCAAAGGCTGGAACAGGTTCTCCTTCCCTGCACCTTCCCTGTATTTTAAACAAACTAGTGTACCCTCAAAACCCTCACTCCACTCTTCCAAAACTCAGAAAATGAAACAAATAGCTGATCTTCTGACCTGACAGAAAAAAAATTCTATTCCTTTTTACAGAACAAAACTATAGATATTATGGATTGTAACCATCTCTCTCTCTCGCTCTCTCTTGCTCTCTCTCGCTCTCTCGTCTCATCTCGTCTCGTCTCGTCTCCACCCCCGTGCAGATAACCATCTGCGGGCGGCAGGTGATGTGCAGCTACCTCTGCCAGGACATTGAACTGCGCGTGGTGCAGCATTACGTTGGGCCCGACGGCCAGACCGTGGTCAGGGAGCACTGCGACTGCCTGGAGGCCGGAGCTAAGCTGCCCTCCTACGTCCTGGAGGACACCGAGATGACAGAGCTGTGTGTGAGGGCCCGCGGGGACGAGGACTGGTCCCAGGATGTGCGCCTGGAGAGGAAAGAGAAGGGCGGGAGCAGCTCTGTGGTACAGGTGCGGTTAATCGAGGGCCAGTCTATGCAGCAATCAAAACCGCCATTGTGCATTATCTGCCAGAAGTGGGTGGATTGGGCCAATTGAGACACAGACGGATGCACACACACACATTGCGCACACACGGCATCTTCTCACCGCACATGCAACAGCGTGTGTCCATGTATTGAGGCGATGGCTGGACCACCAACTGTGAGCGGATCTCTCTCCTCTCCCTCAGGTCCGCCTGGGTGGCCTCCCAGCAGTAGAGCCTCCACGCTGCTCCTCCGGTAGAGAGCAGATTAAGATCTCCTTGGAAGATAGGCCTTCAAAGGCCTCGTAGCCCCAACTCCAAACCCATAACCCAGAGATGCCGAGAGGCTGAAAAATGCAGTTTACACACACTCATAACAACGCTGGTCATAGACAGGAAATACAAGCCGCCATGTGTGCATGGAGAGGGGCTGAGTGGGTCGGCGATGGCTTTGAAGCCCCTCGCACTGCGGAACGACTGGCTGACTCTCCTCTTTCTCAACACTATCTCTCCTTCTATTACTCTCCCTCTGCATATACTGCGCTGTACGCGGGCCGCTAGGGTGCTGGTCGGTCTCGACATCTGCACCCTCGCAGCAAATCAGCACAGTTATCGCCTCTCCTCACGTCATCTCATCCATCACACATCTGAAAGGGTGACTTGGAGATCTATCTGCCTACACCCCCCTCTCTCTCTCTGGCTCTCTGGCTCTCTATCAGTCCTTCTATCTTTTGCTGTCTCTCAACCCCCCACCCTCCCTCGCTTCTGCATATTTCACCTTTGGTAAAGCACCAGAGTGTCAATGTGACCTGTTCTCTCAGTGTTGGGTGGTGTTTTCGATGGACCAGAGCCCCATGTTGTCTCACGTCCGTAGGTGCAGTTTGCCAGTCAGCACTTGAACTCCCTCACCCAGATAAACTCCATGTTGTTATTTTAATGTTGTTTTGTTGTTACAGTAAATCAGAACTTGTGGGAGCTGGATGCTGGATACTGTCGCACCTCACAGCTCGTCACAGTTAAGCAAAGTCCCTGCCGTGTCGTAAACGTGACCACTTTGCGATGTGCCCTTGGCGCTAAGGCCCTAAATGACACATTTAGAACATTCGGACCCCTTCCACTGACGAGGGCCCATTGTCAGCCTTTAAATCTTTTTTTTAATAGGCTAAAATCCTGCCTTTAATGCTTTAATTGTCAGATGCCTTTGCTGTGTTGTGGCACTGTTGTGACTGGAGGCTTGGAGGAGACATTTAACTACAGGCAGGCAAAACATTTTTTTTTGCGGGGGAAGAAAGCAGAGTGCCGTGTTTTTGTGATGGAGGCCGTAAACATCATGTCACTCGAAACAGGCTGAGCGCTTCCATCATCGGAGTTTCAGAGAAACTCTCTTCCATCCTAAGCCACACATGGAGACGGGGCAAGTTTCCCCGAAGTGAAGCTCATCCTCTTTTTTTTTTTCCCCCTGTCTGAAGCCTTGCTATGAACAGATGCACAGTGGTGCAATGAGATGCGGCGACACTACAATTAATACGGAAATACAGCCATGACGGTTGAATCAATAAGACAAATATAATCTAAAATTCAATTGTTCATTGGGGGTCATGTGTATAACATTACAGCAAGGGTCATGACGCTGCGATGAAATGCTTTCCCCCTGTTTATTGGCAAGGTGTTTTAACATTTAATCCATAGGACAAACTAGTCACTTTTAAATGTTACTAGTACTTACTGTATATTTTAGTTATTAGTGGCTTTTCCAACATTACTAGTAACTATTTTAATTTTACTAGTCAAAATGTATAAGCCATGAGTACTTATTTATTAGATACTATTCAAATTGTTACTTGTAACTATCACAATGTTACTAGTAACAATTTGGACAGTTTTGTCATTGAATCCTATGGGGCTCCGTGTTTCAGATCTCAAATATTTGCCCTCGACTAGTAATCTCTCTTCTGATTGTTACTAGTATCCATTTCCAATTCACTAGCCACTTTTAATTGAGTACTAGTACTTTCATTATTCATTAGTTACTAGCGCCTTTTCCCATTGTTACTAGTTACATTTTTTGTTTTACCAGTTACAATGTATTTTTTACCCGTGTAAATTGAAATAGATACTAGTAATAATCGGAATAGAGGTAAATCTTTGATATCTGAAATGCGGAGCCCCATAGGATTCAATGACAAAATTGTCCAAACCATTACTTGTAACATTGCAATGGTTACGTGTAACAATTGGAATAGCCACTAGTATCTAATAAATAAATACTAGTACCTAATACATTTTACTAGTAACTGTTGGAATAGCAACTAGTAACTAAAATATAAGTACTACTGAATTTTGAAAATTGACTAGTTTGTCCTGTGGATTATATGTTACAGTAAAACAGCTTCCGATACTATCTCAACTGAGAAGAATGAATGGTAGGTACGATAATAAGTAATAGAATGGTAAGAGGGGAAAAACACACCGTACAAAATATCTAGCACTAAGAAATACGATTAAAAAGTCAAAAATAATGGTGTCAAGTGGCAATAATGGTTCTTCCCCTATACTCTGTATGTGCAGGTGCCATGTTCCAGTGGTTCTTTGCTCTACGTGTGGTGTACCCTCATCACCATTGAACCCGATTCGAACATGCAACAGAGGGTGGTGAGTGTCCTGGACACACACACACACACACACACACACACACACACACACACACACACACACACACACACACACACACACACACACACACACACAAACTAGATTGCTCATGTCAGCGTTCAGACATTAAGTAAGGGGTTTTGTTCTGTTATTGTTGCATTTAGGTATTGCAGCTTCACCACCAGTCCTCCAGATTAACACCAAGAGCAATTAAAACCAATCTGGTGGATAATTACAGTAGTGCATATTTACACACAAGCATCTCCGTCTTCTAGGTAACCAGAGCAATGTGTTGTCAATTACCACAGCAAACCAGCGCCCGGGGATTTCGTGCGTGCAAAACTATAGCTTTGAAATCCCATCGTCACTGAGGGAAAGTGCTGTCTCGGGAAGGGAAAAGTAGAGATCCAAAGTAGAATGAAGAGGAGAAGATGTATAAATGTAGTACAGCGGAACCTCATTTATACCCGAACCCCGTGAAGGCAGGTCTGCGAGCACTTAAAAGCTGTTGTGAACGCGGCCTCGGTCTCAGGTGGTGTTCAGTCCGTTGTTCGTGATGAGGAGCCACTTGCCAGACGCGGTCATCATCCACATCGAGAAGCGCAGCCTGGGGCTGAGGGAGAGCCAGCTCATACAGGGGCAGGGCTGCCATGAGCCCCTGTTCAACACAGAGGCCGACCTCACGCACCATGTCACCTTCCAGGCCAGGTAAGCACACGGCAACACAAAAACCATACACTAGCTGCAGTAAAGTATCAAATATGACCCACAATTGAACAGGATCCGGAAAGAAACATTGGGACCAAAATTAAAAATTTCACCAACATCAACTAGAACTTTCATCATTATACATTTTTACATTTTGTTCTTTTGTTCTTTGAGCTTGTTCTCTTTACATTGAAAAAAGAACTGATGTATGAAAGGTGGAAATGTATTTGTTTTTCATACTCATGTTGTCATCAGATAGACTTGTTGACATACAGCCAATCATATCACATCATCGCATTAGTGAATGCACCCACCCACCCAGCTGAGCTGGCTTCAAATGAACATCTTCAATTCTCGCCTGAAGTTTGTGTACCCGCCTGTCAAAGCAAAGGTCAGTTCAAGGATGTTAATTGGGGCAAAACCACTCCCTCATTGTTCTTGAGATGATTGAGAGGCTTTTACAAGTAGAACGATGTGAAACATTATCATTATAGTCATTTATAATGGGTGAAAAAAGTGCTGAACGTTTTATAATGGCGTGGTCAAGGTCTGTAGAAATAAAAAGTCAAGACTGATTTGTGATTGGGTTCCGACTTCAAACAGAACAGCTCCAAGCGAGATTTTTACATATTTTTACAATCCTCTACCCATAATGCACCAGGGCTGTTAAGTACAGCTCCACCACCATAATCGCCAGCCACTATTAATAACCAAGATGGATTTTCCCATGCTCAAGGCCTGGTGAGGGAAATAAAAGTGATACTACCAAATATACACCTGCTCCTCCTGCATGGGCAATAACTTGAGAAATGAACTCAGTTCATAACCAAGGAACTAAAACTCATCCACCATCGCATCTTCAGACAAGACATTGTTATGTACTAGCCATAACACCTCCCTCAATCTTTCATCTCGCTATCGTGAACTATTTGCTCGGTTTTTGCCAAGATGATCTCTGTCACGTTCACCAGAAATTGTCAGATAGCAACAGCGGTGGTCCTATTCCTTCCAGAGGAGTAATTATGTCATCACCAAGCAGATTGTAATTCTGCAAACGATGGGGTCTGACTCTTGTCTCCCGTAATGGGCTTTTTCCTTTTTTCTTTTCTCTTTTTTACTTTATGCCTCCATTTAGCAAAGAGAGAGAGAGAAAGAGAGAGGAAGAGACACTTACTTAACATTCCCCCACACCACATTCAGATCTCTGTGAGCCAGCAGGGAGACGCGATCTTGCGGACTACAGACTTTTTTTATTTTTTTTATTTATTTTTTTAGTGGGGGGAGATCTTAGCCAGCTTGGCAAGTGCTGATACGCAGCACCCCTTCCCACATGTCAGGTTGGGCCATAATTACACCTCATTTAGATAGGGGGCCCTAACTGAGAGCAGGTTTTTGGCCCCAAGTTTGCGATGTATCTGTATCTTTTGCTTGTGTGTGTTTGTGTATGTGCGTGTATGTGTGTGTGTGTGTGTGTATGCGTGTGTGTGTGCGCGTGTGTGTGGTCTGTTTGTACATAGGGGGGTTTGGTTGGTTTGGTGGAATTACGTGTGTGTTTGCGTGGGTGGACATCTTGCGCATGTACATGTTAGACCTTGTATCTGTGTGTGGTCCCAGCTTGCAATTGTCTTGGTTAGCCGGCCATGTTTGGCCGCGCCATCTTGAGTGTGATAGTCACCACTTCATCACGGACAGACTCACATGGCACATACATCACCAGAGTGGTACCGTCTTTGGTCTTTTCCTTTCGGACAGTGCTCACACACAGACTTCTTGTCTATATCATCATGACTTGACTGATATACCGAAACGTCGGCTTGCTGTTGCTGTTTCCGTGAGGTTATGTCTTGGAATGGGAAACAAATGTTCTTTGTGTTTGACGAGTGTGGCTTTTCATCTTTTTGTTTTTGAATTTTATCGCTGCTTCCCTCGGACACCTTGTCAAAGTGATTCAAGTAACTATCTACCCAGTCGAGTGTCAAAAGGGTTTTCTCCTATTAACATAGCGCCGACGCTTCCACACCTCATCCAGCTGTCATGCTGCCTGTGACATATTGTACCTAATGGCGCATATGCAACGTGTATTACAGCCATGCTGGTGTTTGTGCCTGTTTGTTTTTGTCTCCAGAATGAGCAGAAGAATCCGAGAAAAGGTGAAAGCCAAGCCTCTACCCGCATAAACATGATGTGTTATTGATGTTCCTACTGTATGTGTCTTCCGTACATCTGTAATCTGTGTTGTTTTATGTTGATCCCATGGAGAAAAATCCACACGTTGGTTGGGACTCGTGGTGACCTGCGTAAACAGAGTAAACGTTGGGTGTAATTGAGAGTCGTCCCCCCCCACCCGTTTGGAGTTTAGATATCTGGTCGCAAAGTTTGTTTTGATCTAGACTGCCATAAGGGAACCACAGTGGCCATGCTGTGACCGGGGTGGACATTTTTTGGGGGGAATATTTTCGGGACGTTGTTCTAGATAAATCTTTCTCCCTCCAGCTCGCATCAAGGGAAGCTTAGTGACAGCTAACCATCGCGTCTTCCTGGATGTCAACCGCAGTGCTCCCTGTGTTTACAAGCCGTCCTCCGTCTAAACCGCACAAAAAGTTCCATAGCCCTCATCCTCCCCTTTCCCCACGTCTCACCACCCTGCTGCCCTGCAAGCCCACTATTTTCAAAGTCCCTTCATACACACACACATACACACACGTAAACCATGTCTTGAAACTCTACACGGTGTCTGCCCCCCCCCAATACACACACACACACACACACACACACACACACACACACACACACACACACACAAATCCAGGGCTTATCCAATCCAGAATGTCGGCTGGTTGTCAGCTCCTCTTTCCTTCCTGTAATTACGCATAGTTGCGGCCTCTAATGGACGAGGTAGAGCGAGCCCTGCCTGCGGTCTGAGACAACAGACAGACAGACAGACAGACAAGACAAACGGATTAGTCTCAGTGCCCCAGGAAGGCACTGTCCCCTCTCCTTGCACTGGCTGCCAGGTTAGAGGACATCAGAGCTTTACAATCCACCAGTCCCCAAGCCCCAAACCCCCTACCCTTCCCCAGGTCCAACCTCAGGATCTGGGATGAAAAGCCATCTAGTCTTGTCAGGGATTTATAACCAATAGCCCCCACTTGTTCCCTTGTAGCAACAATGGGTGCTGTTAGACTGGTTTGGAAGTTTTGGGTTTTTGCTTTTTGTTGTTCTTTTTGCAAAGCCATAATTGACCAATGTCTGGGTCTAAAGAGGCCAATAAGATTATGTACCACTATTTAGCTTCTTCTGTGATTCTTGGTGAATTAGGGTTTAAAGGAGAAAAGTACACGTTGGGGGGGCAAAGGAGCAAGAAACTTTCAGGAAGGAAAGAGTTTAACCGGGGGTCATTCAGACTACACTCAACGAAACTATGTAAATGGCTCAACAGCTGTCAAGAGCCGGCCTCTTCTGGGTTGTATGAGCAGGTTTCCATCATTTTTTCCACAGATCCCGCTCAGACCTGCTCCTAGAACCTCAATCGGTGCAGGTGTGAAGACACCTGCTTCGGTTCAAGTGTATTTGATGATTCATATCACAACCAACCTGCTGGATATGTGAGGGTTTGAGTATATGAGGAATGCTATAGCAATGCCCCAAAAAAATCAACCATGGCTTCCAGGAAATAGTTGCAGTGTGCACCATTGTATTTATTAAGCAAATCAGAGTTGATCATGCGCATATGCAAAGCAGATTTAAAGTCATACAACATATGAATTAACTGTGTAACCTGTAGCAATGATGGGTTGTGTCTTGACTTTTTCATTTTCCAGGGAAGACGAGGATGCCTCCCAGTGCGCCGTGCCCATCTCCACTGCCCTAATCAAACAGATCACCGCCAACAAAGCCGGGGGCGAGGACAAGCCAGAGCGCATCCTGTCCGATTTCTCCGGTGCGAAGACCTCCGCAGAGCCACCGTGGCCATATGTTGACAAAGACGTTGACAGGTACAGCACTTATTTGACACAAACCCGCAATCTCAAGTAAAGTAACCTGCCTTTTTAACAATTCTGTTGTTTTCATTTTTATTGCAGTGCGTTTTTTTTGCTCCTTTCATTCTGTCGAAGAGAGTAACCGGGGCTTATTTTGCACTAATCTTAGCCTTTGTGTGGCATTCCCCCTTGGAAGAGCAGAGTTGTGCAAGACGGGGATTTTTTTGTTTTGATGAGGGAATGCTTTTACTGCCGTCCCTTTGTTCACATAATAAAAAAGGGAAACTGCTAAGACGACGCAGATCCATTCATCAGAGGCGAGCTGGCTTCCCCACTGTTGTCCTCCGCAGACCCAGAGATATGGGCTGTCACTGCTGCAGCCCCACTTTCTCACACATGACTTAGGGCTTTGCATTCAGTTCAATGAGTTTACAACTACATTTTTGCATATGTGTGTGCCTGCATGTGTGTATGTGTGTGGCAGAGGGCAGTCTTGAAATTATGGCTATTAATATATATTTATATACATATATTATAATTTTTAAATATAGATTTTTGTTTTTGTGTGGTGTGTGTGTGTGTGTGTGCGTGCGTGCTTACATTGTGTGAATCCGTCACTCCTAAAACAGTCCTTTGTCAATCTTTTGTCTTTTGTCGTCAGAAAGTGATCCCATCTTAATGTCACCTGTTTAGGTACAGCTAGAGGCTTGAACATTTACCACATAATGGATCTGCTAGGCATATGGGCCAACTGTCTGCCCATGGTGGTTCCTTGGACTTTTCCTGCACACGCACGCACGCACACACGCACAAAACAAAACCACAGATGCCTCCTGTGGGCATATACATTACACCGATCAGCCACAACATTAAAACCTCTGACAGATGAGGTGAATAACATTGATCATCTCGTTCCAGTGGCACCTGTCAAGGGGTGAGATATATTGCGCAGCAAGTGAACAGTCAGTTCTTGAAGTTGACGTGTTGGAAGCAGGAAAAATTGGCAAGTGTAAGGATCTGAGCGACTGTGACAAGGGCCAAATTGTGATGACTAGACGACTGGGTCAGAGCATCTCCAAAACGGCAGGTCTTGTGGGGAGTTCCAGGTATGCAGTGGTTAGTACCTACCAAAAGTGGTCCAAGGAAGGACAACCGGTGAACCCGAGACAGGGTCCTGGGCGCCCAAGGCTCATTGATGCGTGTAGGGATCAAAGGCTAGCTCGTCTGGTCCAATCCCAAAGAAGAGCTATTGTAGCACATATGCTGAAAAAGTTCATGCTGGCTGTGATAGAAAGGTGTCAGAACACACGTGCGTATGGGGGTGCGTAGCTGCAGACTGGTCAAAGTGGCCATGCTGACCCCTGTCCACCGCCAAAAACGCCTACAATGGGCGCGTGAGTGTCAGAACTGGACCACGGAGTAATGGAAGAAGGTGGCCTGGTCTGATGAATCATGTTTTCTTTTACATTATGTGGGTGTCGGGGTGTGTGTGCGTTTACCTGGGGAAGAGATAGCACCAGGATGCACTATGGGAAGAAGGCCAGCCAGCGGAGTCAGTGTGATGCTCTAGGCAATGTTCTGTTGGGAAACCTTGGTTCCTGGCATTCATGTGGATGGATGGTGGTTACTTTGCGACGTACCACCTAGCTAAACAGTGTTGCAAACCAAGTACACCCCTTCATGGAAACGGTATTCCCTAATGGCAATAGCCTCTTTCAACAGGTTAATGCGCCTTAATACACTGCAAAAATTGTTCAGGAATGGTTTGAGGAACATGACAGAGAGTTCAAGGTGGCCTCTCGGCCTCCAAATTCCCCAGATCTCAATCCGATCGAGCATCTGTGGGATGTGCTGAAACAACAAGCCCGATCTGTGGAGGCCCCACCTCACAACTTACAGGACTTAAAGGATCTGCTGCTAATGTCTTGATGCCAGATACCACAGGACACCTTCAGAGGTCTTGTGGAGTCCCTGCCTCAACGGGTCAGAACTGTTTTGGTGGCACGAGGGGGACCTACTCAATATCAGGCAGGTGGTTCTAATGTTGAGGCTGATTGGTGTACTTTTTATCAACAATACACATGGCTTACCTTGACATTTTATCCACACATAATATTTTATCGTACACACACAAACTCCCACACACACATGCTTTACTGCCGGCCTCAGTCGAGAGCCGATATGTGGTGGTTTGGCATTGGGTTTATCTGTAAGTCAGGCCTCTCTTCTGCTCGTGATTTTTGGCTGTTTATAACAAAAGCACGAGGCCAAGGCGCATTTTCCCATAATGCTTTGTGACAGTTAATCTGGGACCGAAAACTCCATTACTTAATATGAAGGAAAGCTAAAAAGGGAGCGGGGATGGGGAAGAATAAATACACATGAACAAAGCACTGATTCCAATTGTTTGACACTCTCTGAAGTTGGGCAGTGAGAAAAAGAAGCAAGGGTTTCAGTCTGTTCTTTTTTCGATTTGGGTTCACATCAATTCGTTTTTTTTGTTTGGACAGAGGTTTAATGGACTTCTCTCCAGTACTGTGTCTGGAGAGAAGCTGAGGTCTGTCTTGTGGAGCAAAGGAAGTTGACAACAGTGCATGTTATTTTTCTCATCAGGGGCCATCGTGCCAGAGGGCGATTCCACAATGATTATACCAACATTTTGGCGCTAGAGAATGGAGCGCAAGCTCGTCTGTGCCTACATACATCCAAATTCAGAGTTTTCAGACCCCCCACAGAAGCTGCATTTCTTTCAATTACTTTTTCCTGTGAACTCAATAATGTGATTTATGGGCCCTGCTTTTTGCTCCCATCACCCTTGAGGGCACACACACTCAACCACACACACTCAACCGCTTTTGCCAATGTTTTAAACAGCACTGTTTTCGGAGGGGTTTTTAGCTGCCTATGACCGGGCTTAAAAGGATTCGCTAGGTCAGAGAGAGTGCGGTGGACAGACTAGGTTACTCTTTGATGACTTTGAACTTCAGGTCTGAGTGAACTGTTTGTCTGTCCCTTCTCTCTCCCGCGCCCAGCACTGTTTAGGACTCACATCACCACCATCATTGTCATGAAATGACCGCGGTGCTGGTCAACGGACAGAAGAAATAGTTGCGTGTGTGTCTGGCTGTTTGTCTCCATGTCTGTCCTGCCTTTTGTCTGGGTCTCTCCATGTTTGGACCTCCATCTATGTTTCCAGAGGCCCAGTCAACTGCTGTTTGTATCCGGATAAATAGTTTGCAGCCAGTTGCTTTCTTTGTATTCATGAAGTGGTTTCCACTGTGTTAATAGCTGGTGTGGCGTTGCTGGTGTGAGGGTTTGTTTACCTGGTGCACATTTAAACACTCATGTGGGCCCTTCGAGAAATTGCGATATAATTGGGGAGAAAATATGGCATTGGGGAGAGTTTTCTCCCCACGAATTGCCATGTGCCGTTGGCATTTTGTCAATTAACTCGCTCTTGTGTGTCTGTCATTATATGTGCCCCAGATATCCTGTGTTTCTTTGGTTGTACACTTCTTCCGAGATTAACGCTATGTGTCCGCAATGTGCATTTCAACACATGACCAGTGGGGGCAGTATATTAGGATGTGACAAGCAGGTACACAGCAGACTCTGAACGCCGAAAAAGTTTAAAGAGAAACTTGTATTGCTTGTCTGCAATTACTCGCATTTACGGCGATAAATGTTCTTGCTATCATTTTACGTCAATGTGAAGTCAACGTGGAACCCTGCAAAAACAAATGTAAACGGGTATGTGGCAGTTGAGGGGGGCGTGGTTAAGCCACGTCTGCAGGGGACGGGGCTGGCTTGGCCGTAGCGGCGCAGCTTTTCCGGGTCTGCCCAATCAGCGGCCCTGTTGGTCGAACCCAGCAGGGAGAGTCTTCTTAAATGTTCTGTCTTTCAGTGGAGAGTGGAGGTGCAGGACGCGGAAACGCCACAGTACGACCACTAAAAACAAACTCTGCTCATGCATTAATGTTACGTCACTGTGTTTCCAGCTTACACGTTTGAATAAACTCCTCGCCAGGTCGGCACCCCAATGCCCAAATGACTGTCTGCCTCCCTAGACCTGTACATGTGGGTAGAGACTCCAACAGGGTTCAAGACCCTTAGGTACGAGCACGGGGGGAGATGCTGGAGAAACTGAGCTGGGACGGTGCCGATGCCGCCGTTTTCGTTCTTGAGGTCTCTTTTTCTCAATAAGATATTCCGGCGTTGGCCACGGATTCACCCTTGTCTGCCCCCTGGTGGATATACTTTTTAATTCTTCAGGCACCCGCAAAGTAGCCAAGTGTGAATGACGCGCTCTCGGCCACTTGTCTATGTATACACGGTGTTAAATCAAGTACATTGAGGGCTTTACCAGTGGTGTACACTATGTTATCTCCTCACAGCTCTATGCCAGAGCCCCTCGCCCAGTGGGACAGTCCCATGCAGGTGAAGTTGTGTTGCTGGAAGCCAGGCCTCAACACACTGTTGGTGGAACTGCTGCCGTGGGCCCTGCTAGCCAACCGCTCTCACTGGGACCTCTGGCTGTTCGAGGGAGAGACTATCGTGCTGCAGATACCAGCTGGCAAAGTCATCGTACCGCCCAACTTCAAGGTGGGTAGGCATGTGCTGCCACACTGGAAATACGTCTAGATTAAAGCAATTGTTTGGCACTAAATGGAATCCTGTTGGACTTCACCGGCAGTTTGACTTTTTTTCCCCCACCACCAACACCCAGGAAGCCTTCCAGATCGGTATCTACTGGGCCCACACCAACACGGTCCACAAGTCCATGGCGCTGAAACTGGTCCATGACCTGACTTCCCCCCGATGGAAGGAGGGCTCGGGGACGGAGGTGGTGATTCTGGACGAGGAGGGCTATGTGGAGGCCGATATCACCCTCGGAGCCTTCCCTGGGCGGCAAAAGGTGGTTGTCAGTGGGTGGATGTCAGTCAACCTTAAGACCTTACATATTTTTAAAGCTTTCAAAGCTGTACATGTAGTATGGTATAGTTTTTCCTTCAATATATATATTGGTTTAACAAAAGCAAACACATTCAGTAGTACAAATGTGGAAAGACAAACCTTTGAAATTTTTTGGATTATCTTATTATTATCTTGGTTTTATTGTCACTGTGAAGTTTGATCGTTTTTATGCTTAACCAAAGTATTTTTTAAATTTCAGAGCTTTTTGTGTATGGTAGTATCTGCTGTAATACGTTGATGCCACAGTCTCCACCATACATTTTTGACCTAAGAATGTTGGTTTGTGTGGTCACTCAGCGTTAGCTACTACTGTTGGTAAGAACCAGCTTTGTTTATCACCAGTTGCTATGAGGCTGCTAAAGTGTGACATTCCATTACTTCCCACATCCCCCATTTGACATTTCAAGAACATTTGAGGGGAAAAGCAGAGCGTAAGCCTCACAAAGAACTAAATTCAAATGTCTGGGACCGATCCCCTGGATCCTCAGACACTTTCTGCTGACTGTTCTGTCCTTGTTCCCTGCAGGTGTGTCAGTTCTGTGTGTCGTCTGTGGTGAGACACGGCATCCAGATCCTGCAGATAGAGGACAGAACTGTCCTGGTCAACAACACTCCTTACAATGTCCATTACAGACCAGTCTTGTCGGATCATGCACTGGCCACTGATGACCAGGTACTAGCCAACAATATGCACGGAAATTTCACCTCTTCACCTCTTATACCTTTCACCTCTACTTTCTGTTATCGCCACTTCTGTGTTCATTCTTGTGTGTGCGCATGTTCGCGTGTGTTTGTTTCTTTGTGCCCATGTCAGAGTATGCTTATGTTTAGCCTGACATCCACCTGTTTAGGTTGATTTAACTCAAACAAACACATTTAAAAAGGAAGAACTTAAAAAGTACATGACATCCAGGATAATCTATGTTTGATAACAATAAATGGGACAGCTAAAGCAAGGTAAACGCATGCACACACACACACACACACGGGATTGCAGGAACAGAGCAAGCCGTTTTCCATCAGATGGAGTTGCTCTTCTCTCTCTCTCACTATCGCTCTCTGTCTGCCTCGCTGCCTTCTCTCTGCACGGATCTCGCCATGTGGCAATGGCGCTTCACAGGGACATTAGACAAACACTCTGAATTGGATGCAGGTCCCCCCCCGCCCCCTTTCATCTGTTGCTTGTCCCCAAAGAGCGTGGCAACGCAGTGATGTCATTTAACAAGCCTTCAGATCCCCCTTGAAGGAGGATGTCAGAGCTTGCCAGTTTGCCACTAATTGACTGAGAAACCTTAACAAAAAAAAAAAGAGTAGCGAGGCCCTGTTTTAAAAAAGAACTGGCAATGGGCTTAACAATAACACAGACCACAAACAAGGGCAGGAATGCCTTTTTAGTTGGGTTATTCATCATGCTTAGTGCATAATCCCTGCAGTGCTCCAGTACTCACTGCTCACTGGCTGCTAAACCAGCCCAGCGGGGCTCCTCTGCTACCAATTTAGCACTAAGCTCAGCAGGCGAAAGAGGAGAATACAATTACATTGTGGCTGTACCATGTATCTTTATTGCAACCACTTTTTGGCTTCTTTTCCTACTTATCCTGCCCCCTTCTGTCTTGCATATTCGCCCTGACCCCTCTTTATTTATCTATCCTCCTCTTTTTCCCCGACTTTACTCTTCTCTCCTTTTTTCCTTTTTTCTGACTCATCTCTCTCTTTTCACCCTGGGATTTCTCTCCACTAGCCCTGCCAGCTTCCGGACACAGCGGCGCTTGCTCTGGCCCGCTCAGAGCGGTGCCAGGGGATGCCCCGCTCGCTGCCGTGGTGGGACCTACTCGGGGCGAGCATCCAGGGGGAGGTGGGCTCCCCACCGCCCCGTCGACATGTGCTCTTCAGCCTGCACCACGGGCCCCAGGCCGCGTCCTGGAGCCTGCCTGCCCCAATCTGCGCAGAATTCCTCCGGCAGAGTGTCTCTGTCCCCTGGGATGCCACGGGCTCCGGGGGTGGTCTGACCAGCAGGTTGGTGGGTGGTTGCACAGTGAATATACACTTGTGATGAAGCCTGAGGGAGTTCTGTCCATCCTCCCAACTTTCTTCCGTCTTAAACGTCTTTCTCTGTTCCTCTGTTTGGACAGCTTTCCTGTTACAGAGAACACAGTGTGGTGTCATTAAGCTCACAAACAAAAGAGACTTGTTGATAGATAGGTCAGTGGTGTTCTACAGTTCCATTGTGTGTCTGCTATGTGTGTAGCCAAGTGTGTTTTCACTAGTTAGTAGTTCACCAGTGTTCACATTTCCATATGCGTGTGCAGGTTCTATTGAATCAAGAACCCTGTGCTCTTCACGTGTGCTGCCAGCAGGCTTGGCATAAAACACAGGGTATTTATATTCCATTCTATCCAAGACAGAGTTCATCTGCAAGTTCAAATTCTTAACCTGCAAAGCCACTCTTTATTAATCAACAAGAACCAATAATAACTCTGTCCTTTGGACGACCTGTGGGATGACAAGAGCACAGCATTTCTGTTACACACGACCGCCACCAATCCCACTCTTTGGAGAACGATCTCACCATGTTTTCATCAATAAGCAACTAATCATCATTATTCCCAAGAGGGGGAGAATCACCACGGGTGATACAAATAACATAGAAACAAACAACAACATGTATTTGACAAAACATAATTAATTAAGTCGAAGGAAATTGGAACAGCAATTACAGCATATGGCCTCTTCGTGTGATAGTAATAGCAGTAAAGGAAAGGAGAAGGACGTTCTGTAATCAGCAGGGTGTTTGGGGGTGTACTCGAAGCAGATGCTGGTAGTGTCTGTCTGTGTGTGTGTGTGTGTGTGTGTGTGTGTGTGTGTGTGTGTGTGTGTGTGTGTGTGTGTGTGTGTGTGTGTGTGTGTGTGTGTGTGTCATGCTCGATCAGAGCGGACCCTAACCCCGGGCCATCCACATGCTGTAGAAGAAAACGTGATTCATCAGATCAGGCCACCTTCTTCCATTCCTCCATGGTTCTGACACTCATGTGCCCATTGTAGGCGCTTTCAGCGGTGGACAGGGGTCAGCATGGACACTCTGACCGGTCTGCGGCCACGCAGCCCCATACACAGCAAGCTGCAATGCACTGTGTGTGTGACACCTTTCTATCATAGCCAGCATTTACTTTTTCAGCAGTTTGTGCTATCATAGCTCTTCTGTGGGATCGGACCAGACGGGCTAGACTTCGCTCCCCACACGCATCAATGAGCCTTGGGCCCCCATGACCCTGTTGCCGGTTCACCGGTTGTCCTTCTTCCACTTTTGGTAGGTACTAACCACTGCATATTGGGAAGACCCCACAAGACCTGCTGTTTGGAGATGCTCTGACCCAGTCGTTTAGCCATCACAATTTGGCCCTTGTCAAAGTCGCTCAGATCCTTACGCTTGTCCATTTTTCCTGCTTCCAATACATCAACTTCAAGAACTCACTGTTCACTTGCTGCCTAATAAATCCCACCCCTTGATAGGTGCCATCGGAATGAGATGAGCAATGTTATTCTCTTCACCTGTCAGTGGTTTTAATGTTGTGGCTGATCGGTGTATATCGTAGCGCCTTCAAGCAGCGTAAAAGGCCTCATAGCCACCCACAAGCCGCACAGACACCCCACAACACAAGAAAACTCAGAGCGTTTCCAATACTGTCACACATACCTTCTATGTGATCGCTCTGATTCTCAATCTGTGTGTTTTGTTCCAGAGCTTTAGTGCTGACGTACCAGGAGCACCTCGGTGTGACATACCTTACCCTGAGCGAAGACCCCTGCCCCCGTATGCTCATTAACAACAAGTGTCCTATCCCGCTGCTGCTGAAGGAGAACCTGAATGGTAGGGGGCCCTTTGGATTCAAACACTGGTGTGAACAGGGAAACGTAATCCGGCCTTCACACCGACCTTTTGTATGTACGTCGATGACGGCGCATCAACGTGTCCCCCCACCCCCCCAGGAACCCAACGGACGGAAGTATTCTCTCGCCCCGTACCAGCCAACTGCTCCCTGCACCACGAGCTCTACCACCACTACTCCACTTTCCCAGACTGCAAGCAGAGAGAAGCCCTGCCCACCCTTCTGCTCAAGACCACCTCGGAGCACAGCACCACCGACTGGACAGACCCCATCGATATAAACTGCCCCGGCACACAGGTAAACACGGGTGGGTGGCATTGGTGTAGGGGGCTTATGCTCGTCATTGGATTACAGGTTGACGGCGTTTCCCAATAATCTCATTTAACCGTCACATTCCTATTTTTGTCATTTCTCCTCCCTCAAGGTTGAGAATAGTATTGTTGTTCACAAAATAACCTAGTGAGAAGCATTATAGCTTCTACATACACATTGATTGAGATATTAATTCAGTCCAAACTTGCTCTTAGGGAAACACAGAGCTGCAGCATGTACAGTAAATGTTCTTGTGGAAATGGCCCACACTCAATGACCCATCCATTTGCGAGTTCCCTGCTGTTTCACAAGTGCGGGTGTCCAGTAGGTGTGAGTGGGAAAACAATTGGTTTAGCCGAATATGTCTGCTCCTATAGTTTTTTCCGTGCCATCTGGTTATTGTCTTGATCTTTACGTCTGTTGTCTTAATGTTCCTGTGGCGTCATGGGGGTTCAGATGAAAGGAAGCATTTCCTGTTTAAAGTCCACGGCCTATCGTGACACCACCCACTTCTGGAGAAATAACACAGCGCGGCTAGGAAGACCAGCACAAATATTTTAAAGGAAAGAGGAATTAATAGCAACTGTGCGTGAACAAACTGTAGATGATGGAAATGAAAGTATTTTAAAAATAATTCTGCTGTGTGTTTCTTTCTAAAAAAAAAAAAAAGTATGCGGTAGGTTGACGGTAAGCTGTGGCACGTGATCCGCTGTGCGTTTCGTCAAGCAAAACCACTAAAAGTAGTTTATTTTTATTGTAGCTGTATTTATTTTATTTTATTTTCCGACATGTACATGAAAGAAGAAATACCTGCGTCCTGGTGTGCGGTGTCCCCCACAAGCTTGAAGAGTGGCAACAAAACTCGGAACAAATTTGTAAATTAGGCCTTGAATCTAATATGAGTGAAGATTCAGCAACGGGATTGAGTATTTCTCTCCTCAAATTTTTTCAGAAACAGATTTTGGTGAAATCAGTGAAAGTGTTTGTACTTCGTATAACAGAACCCAGATTAAAGCTCAAACCCCATTGGCTCACAGAACTATGGGCCTGGCAGCTCATTTACATTAGGGGCTACACACACAGAAACAGCCTGTTTTGAAACAGGATGGTTTAGAGGCATGTTAGAATGGCTGGAATGCATAATCTGAGTGGTATTTTTAGCAAAAAACTTTAAAAACAAGTTTTGAGGACCTCAGAGACCTATATTAACTTGTCGAAAAGATGAATAATAGATCCCCTTTAAAGAAAGACGGACAGGACAGCCCTCCAATCCAATCCCTTTTTTTTTTTTTTTAATACAAAACTCTCCAAAAGTGAACCCAGTGTTCACTCATCTAACCTCAGATCACACCAGGTCCAGAAGTCGAGGAGTTAATGAACGTGGCTTTGGGTGTGTGGGAGTGTTAGGTGGCTCATGTTGTTGTGGGTGTTGGGGGTAGAGTTGTTCTTGGGTGTGTGTGTGTGTGTGTGTGTGTGTTTGTGTTTGTGTTTTGCATATGTTGAGCTTCAAATTAAAAATATGTGTGGTCTGGCTAATAAGGTATGCGCTTTGAGGTTGTGTTTCTATTTTGGTGTGTTTTGAGGTAAAGACATTTTTCCGCGCACACCAGTGGGGTAAGGTAGGCAAGGCTAAGTACCTTAGTTTGTTTTGCCTCATGTACTGTGTGTGTGCGTGCATGCGTGCGTGTGTAACCAAGGGTTAGAAAGGTGACGACGCGCAGTAGATGTAATATTTTGAGTTGTGTCTAGCCAGCTCCAGGTTCGGGTCAAGGCGAGGGCTGTCTGCTGTCTCTGGTTACTGTGAGGTCAGTGTCTGGCCTCTGCGCGAGGGGTGGTGAAAGGTGAAAGGTCAAGGGTCGGCCTTTGTTTTGACTGCGGAGCGCACCGCTCAGGAGGGATCTTCTTCCTGTCCTCACCAGTGAGGCTGCTCTTCCGCAGCCTGGGAGTGGTGGAGGTCAAAGCTTAACATATGTACGCTCTTAAGCGCTGAAACACGCACGCGCGCACACACACATACGTATGCTGCAACATAGAAGTGAAGTCAGGTCAGCATAGCAGAGATCGAAGTTATGCATGCATTTGGCAAAGGTGCCAACAGCATTTCATAGGACACAAAGTAATACAACTAATTCTATATAATAATAATAATAAATATACTGTAGCTGCAGGTAACAATACACAGGGTCCAGTTTGGTCTTGTTAGGCGCATTTTACAGTTTCCTGCGTTCTCTGAAACGCAGCACGAGTTTACTTGAAGGCATGGGCTCTCCCCATGGGTCTGTCGTCTCCTGGTTGCTCGTCTTGTGGAGCAACAACCATGTTGTCTTCACAGCGCAACCCTCCTGTTTTTAAACCACCCGTCCATGTTTGCCTGTAAACCACAACTTCTCATTGTTAGAACTCACCGTGTTGTCTGTGGAAGAAGAGCTGCAGTTTTTTAGTTGGATTACATTTTCAGTAAGTTCTGTTTCCATGAAATACGACAAATGTTGTGATATTTCTGTGGGTGATTACCATTGCACGGCTTCTATTTTTGCGGCGGCACTTTGGATTTTGAAGGCTGAGTCGATCACTGAGTCGCACATTTCAGGGTTTTCAAGGGATGCGCTGACAACGTTTCAAGGATTATTTTCTATTATTTATTTCATTATTCCGGCAAAGTAATGTGGACCCCAAATTTAAAATATCAAACAGATCTACTGACATCTACCAGGTAAGAAGCTATATAAATATACACGTAAATCTATTGTTTGGTGACGTGGAAACACTGCACAATGACCGATTCCACGCTGCCCAATGGACATGGTCCAACTGGACTCAATCGGAATCTGTACATTTATAGTAAATAATATGATGAAATCATGAAGCTTCTTACTGTAAATTTCATCTTGTTCATTTTAGAACGAGATGTGTGGCAAGTCAGTTAACCAAGACCAACTGAATATTTTGGGTTAAAGTTGTTCGGTTTTTCACTAATATCTGCTCCGTATGTGGATATATTGGGATGAGATTTAAAACACAAGATACTTGTCACATAGAGGTTTAAATGACACCTCAATTGTGTTTCTAGCTTATGCCGAAGTATGTGTTCCAGATAGTTTTAGCTCGGTTGGACATATTTCGGCATTAGACGTATTGGTTCGTCTGTCTTAAAATCTCTCAAAATGTGGTCGTTTTTTCGCTAATGTACCCGTATGTGGATCGATTTGGATGAAACTTAAACCACAAGGTCTTTGTGACAGCACAGTTCGAACATACAGATGTGGACAAATTTGTTGGTACCCTTACAGCTCATTGAAACAATGCTTCATTCCTCCTAAAAATTTATATGTATACCTCATGTATGTCATGTATACCTGCATGACTTTGGTATGTCATAGAGTAAAGCAAAGAAACTGTGAAAAGAGATTAGTTATTGCGAAAGAGGCTGTGGTTTCAGTGCCTTCAGCGTTCTAGTGGACCCCAGCATTTCAGAGCAGAGAATACTTATTCTTTTTAACTCATTTTATATACTTGGCGATTATTTTAATCATTCCAATTTGGCTTTGTTGGGCCGCCCCACGGGGTCCCCTGCGCGAGCGCCTCCATGTCGATTACGCACATTTTAGTATTTTTAGAGCTTACTGTGTGAAATCTCCGGGTGCGTTGCAATGACATTTCACTGCATATACACTACTCACAAAAAGTTAGGGATATTTGGTTTTCGGGTGAAATTATGGAAAATGTAAAAAGTTCACGCTACAGTGATATTATATCATGAAAGTAGAGCATTTAAGTAGAAGCATGCAATGGTGATTTCCTCATCTCAAACAATTTATTGAAACAAAAGCCACAGTGGTGGGTTTACCACAACAAAAAATGTCAATGTCTCAATAACTTGTCATGTGCCCTTGAGCATCGATTACAGCTTGACAACCAAGTCTCATGCTGTTCACAAGTCGACTTATTGTCTGCTGAGGCATGGCACCCCACTATTCTTGAAGGGCGGCCCTCAGGTCATTGAGGTTCTGGGGTACAGAGTTATGAGCCTCTACACGGCGACTCAGCTGATCCCATAGGTTTTCTATGGGATACAGGTCTGGAGAAAGTGCAGGCCACTCCATTTGAGGTGCCCCAGTCTCCAGCAGCCGTTCCCTAATGATGCCACCTTGATGAGCTGGAGCATTGTCGTCCATGAAGATGAAATGAGGCCTGTGTTGTTCATGCAGGGGCACAATGACTGGATTAATGATGTTATTCAGGTAGTATGGGCTGGTCACTGTACCATTCACAAAGTGTAGGGCAGTTCTGTATTGACTAGACACACCTGCCCACACCACCACCACCAAAGGCTCATCTGGTGACAACAGTAGCTGTTGCATTGCGCCCTCCTTGACGTCTCCAACATCATCGGCGGCCATCATTTCTGCTCAACTTGAATCGACTTTCATCAGAGAACAGCACTGATGCCCACTGGTCCCTCGTCCAGCCTAAATGCCCCTGGCCCGTGCAAGACAATGATGCCTGTGCCTGGTGGTGTGGTCAGGTACCATTGCAGGCACGCAGACCACGCTGATGTAAACGGTTTCGAATGGTCTGACATGACACTTGGGTGCCTCTCACCTCCCATAAATGTGCCTGGAGTTGAGTGGCATTCATCATCCGGTTCCTCAGGGCACTGTTCACAATGAAGCGCTCATCAGTGTGGGATGTGGCCAAAGGACGTCCACTTCTATGCCTTTCTGTGACTCTTCCAGTCTCTCTGTATCTCTGTTGCAACCTGCTGATGACACTCTGTGACACTCTAAGCTCAGTGGGCACTTCCCTCTGAGAACATCCTATTTGAAGCCTCGCAGTGGCGAGGTACTGTTGATCAGTTGTTCGGTGTCGTCTTGGTCTCATGATGTCAAAATGTGAACAGCATGATGAAGAGGACTGTTTAAATACCAATTCTAATTGAACCAGGAAATGTATTGGTCGATTCATGGATCAAACACCTGTTGTGAATTTTTCCGTTCAGCTCCTTGTTAGAGAACAGCCAGTTGTGCAAAAAGTACTGAAACATTGAACAGTTGGACATGTGCATTCAAAAGTTTAGAGAAGGTCAAATTAAGTTCACCTGTAAAGGTTATAGTGCACCTTAGGTTCATCCTGAAATTTCACCCAAAAGCCGAATATCCCTAAGTTTTTGTGAGTAGTGCATGTATGAATGTATGTATATGTATGTGACAAATAAACCTCTTGAATCTTGATCTTGAATCTTAAAAGCACCCAAGAATGGATAAGAACAAAACATTGGACTATTCTGAAGTGGCCCTCTATGAGCCCTGATCTGAATCATATCAAACATCTATGGAAAGAGCTGAAACATGCAGTGTGGAGAAGGCAGCCTTCAAACCTGAGACAGCTGGAGCAGTTTGCTCAGGAAGAGCGGGCCAAACTACCTGTTGGCAGGTGTAGGTGCAGAAGTCTTATTGAGAGCTACAGAAATCGCTTGAATGCAGTGATTGCCTCTAAAGGTTGTGCAACAAAATATTAGGATAAGGGTACCAAAAAAATGTGTCACAGGCCATTTTAATTTGCTCTATAATGTAAAATATTCTGTTGAATAAAAAATCAAAAGCAAAGTCTGATTTCTATTAAATATAGAATAAACAATGATGAATGCCAATTACTTTTGTGAGTTTCAAGTTATTTCAGAGAAAATTGTGGGTTCTTTTTTCGTCGAAGGGTGCCAACAAATTTGTCCACATCTGTATGATGAGAATAATAAAATATATAATAATATTTATTATAATAATTATAATAATACAATATCTTATAATAATACTTATAATAATTGTATATATGATAATTATAATAATAATATATAATAATTATTATTATTCGAGATCCATCCTGCGGGAATGGAACTCTATTGTTATTGTTTTGTTTTTTATTGTAATTATTATTCTCCTTGGCATTTTTCGGGCTAAAAGTGTCTGGAACAGGACAACCGCTGGAGCTACGGACGCGGTTGAGTTCTCGTTAGAACCGGGATGTCACAGACATATTGTGGTTTCAACCACATCCATATCCATATTGATCTACAGGTAGTAGACAACCACGTCTAATTTTTACGATAAAGTCATAACATGTCACAAGTGTATCAGCTTGTGGTAGTCATTTTTCACCAATCATTGTCACCACTCGGAAAACTTGTCATTATGTCAGCAGATGCTGCGTTCAATGGAAATTTGGAATTCATTCTGGACGTAATGCTGATGCAGACAAGCGACAGCATGAACTGATGCTGCGTTCTATGGGAACTTGAAGATTTGTTATTGGTGTAGATAATGGACCCTGTGTATTGCTTCCTGCAGCCATATTTATTATTATTATTATTATTATTATGATTATTATAACCCTGTTCTCTGTTTTTTGTTTGTTTTTTTTCGGGGGGGGGGGTTGCAGGGCTTTAGTTGTAATTGCAGGGCTTTAGTTATAATTGTGTCATCTGTATAATCTCTTTTTCTGCAGATTGTGTTCCTACCAGGTTTCGGGTGCCTCAAAGTAGATGTTGCGTACCAAAAGGGTACCTTGGTTCTGTCCTTTGCACCGGAGGGCAGTGCAGAAGCAGCACTCAGCAAGCACTCCAGGTACAGATGTATACCCTGAGCTCTCCATACAAATGTAGCCTTGTTGTTACTGCACCACACAGGATGTGTGTGTGTGTGTGTGTGTGTGTGTGTGTGTGTGTGTGTGTGTGTGTGTGTGTGTGTGTGTGTGTGTGTGTGTGTGTGTGTGTGTGTGTTGCCCAGATGTGTCACTGCACCGAAACCAAGACATAAAGCAGTGTGCACTTTTTGCCACAGGGGGGCAACAAAGCCTCCTCTGGTCCTAAATCATGAATTTGTGTGGCAGTATAGTACTGCATGGCATGTGTGTTCCATTACATAACCATGCAAAAGTGGCAGAAAAAGTACTCCTATCCAGAGTGTAAATACTCAGAAAATAAAATATCATCAAATCAAATTGTTATCAAATGCAATCTCAATGTTAAAGGGAACCCCCCTTCTTCAACTGATTGTATAGATTATATGATGAAAATCCTTCGAGAGAACTACTTGCAGATGTTACGATGCAGAGTAAAAAATATATTTGCTTTAAAATGTAATGGATCAAAGGTATAAGAGCAAGCCTTGAGAAGGACTTGCTCAAGTAGAAATACTTTGAACTACAGAATTTGTATATGAGTAGTCGTAAACTGTCATGGTTGGTGTAGTCATTTTGGTCAAAAAAATGCATTCCCAAATAATATATAATTGTGTTAAATATATTAAATATTAAGTTATATTTCCACATTTCTGCAAAGCCCACGATTGGTCCTTCCAGATGTTGATTGATATAATAGGGTTTTGAGTTCACCATGTCAGTGGCAAAGATCTACGCTTGGTCGATAATAACTGCTATCTATTGCCTTTTACAAGGGATGATTTGCAATTCGATTTACACCAGAGAGCGTCTCCCACTAACCCCTCAACAGCTTGAGAGCTAGAACCCAATCTTCAAAAAAAATCTGTTTTACATCTTTTTGAAATATCAAAAAGTCACGAAATATAATTTTGCTTAAGATAAGTTACAGTGAAAGAGATGAGATTTTCTAATTTCACATGAACTTTATCCAAGCCTATGCAAACCCAGAGCCGCCCGAGCTAACATGGCGCCCTCGCGAGATGGCAAGATTTTTGATGAGCCACCTTGTCACCCAAAATATATCCAGACAGGTCAATAACTTGAAAATGTAAACACATTAAAAACAAATATCTGACAGAAATATTGCACAGAATTTAGAAGAGAAAATTGCTTTACAAGCCCCAATTTTAACCAAGGTTAAAATGAACAAGAAACAAAATAATAAAAAAAAAAATATTTATATATATATATATATATATATATATATAACTATATATATGTATATATATATTAATCTTTTTTTAAAGCCTGCCTTTCAGTACATACAGTACAGTATATGGACAGTATATGCCCAATCCCAGAATGCTTTCCACAATATTTCGATAATATAAAAAACAGCTATTCAGTACACTTTGTGTTGCAAATCAAGTGTATTTATTGTCATCATTATACTAAAACCATGCTGACAGTTTCTTAGTGGCAATTTTTTGGAAGTAATTGTACAAAACCACCAGTGGGACGAGTTCTCACATTATGATAAAAAACGATCCTCCACACTTGAATTTTGAGATTAGCATGTTGGGGTAGAGAGAGATATTATGAGCTTGTTCCACAGTTGTTTTCTGATGAGGCTGTGTCATATAAAATATAATACTACACTGAAGTATAGTTTTTTTATTTCGTTAATATTTATCAATTCATTTTTATTATGTTTTTTAAAAGTTTCACAAAAACAAATAAATAAAACAAGGACAATAGTGTGTTGTTATTATTGTGCAGAACAGTTATAAAACAGTATTTTTCACACATAAGTAATAATAGTAAAATCACTTCATCAATCAAAGTAATAGCATCTGAACTATGGCTGTGACGGTATGAATTCTCTGTTACCACAGAGAAAAGCAACATATAACCTCAGTATTGCGACTGACAAAATTCTGAGTCAGGTACGGCCCTAGAAATAATTTATAATAATCGGACACACACAGAAGAAATCCCTCATCTGTTTAATGTTCCTCCCCCTCGCACACACGACGTGCAAAGCTGAAGTGACGAGCAGAGCAACTGAAAAGTTCTGTTTCTCCAGAAGCCCTTGAACATAGGATGGAAGACAGTCAGTGATGATAATTAAACAATGATTATTGTGTTTATATTTCATATCCTCCTGTAACTTTCACCAGCAAAAAATGAAGTACAAAAAAATATGATGACAGTAATATAACCGCAGTAATGCAGTTATAGTTACAGCCTCAATCTGAACGTTGGGCAGTGGGTGCGGTCCTTTTCAGCCAGCGCACCTTCCGGCGAGGGAGGAGCATAGGCTATCTCTTAAATGGAGGGGGAAACATTTGCCAATTGGAGAATATAGCAACTTAAACAAATTAGCACAGCATATCTGTCTGTAAAATTTTGCAAAAAATATAATCTCATCACACAGCAAGACTCCCTGTTCCCTTCTTTCCTACAAAAGTGCCATTCAAAAAAAACCATTTGTGAATGACTTAAGCATTTGCCCTTTGCTTATGCAAAACCTGACCCATGCTAACTTCCAGTTTGATTTTTCTAGCCCGCCTGATCAGCAGCTGTACTTCAGCGTGCTGCTCAGCGAGGCCAGCCTGATCCTCAAAGATCACATCACCAGCCCCTCTGGCTCCGTGGAGCTGCTCCGAGTCACCCTGACCAAGCTGCTGCTCCGCTTGGCCCCGGGGAACCATGACGCCCGAGCAGTCGAGCTCCACTGTGGCAGCTTCCAGGTGGACAACCAGCTGTACAACCGGGCCAGCTTCCATTTCCCCGTGCTGCTCTGCCAGGAGCAGAGGGGTGGCGCGGGGGCGGCGTGGAGCAGCGAGGCCAACCCGACCGCCTCCCCCGAGGCCCTGGAGGAGTTCAAGCACTCCTGCTTCCTCCAGCTGAGGCTGTGGCTGACTGGGGACGGATGCACCGTGGAGCAGGTCCCCTTGAAGTTAAAGTTCTGCCTCTGTTTACCGCCCTTTAAATCTGACCTCACCTCGTCTCATCCGCCCTGTTGGGTTGTGTCTTTTGCCCCTCAGGTCACCTTGCAGATGCAGCCCGCCAGGGTCTACCTGGAGGACACCTTTGTTTACTACATTAAGATGCTTTTCCACACCTATATCCCAGACACGGCCATGGTTTCCAGCACTGCCGGTTTCCGCCGGGAGAAGAGTCCCGCCATCGGCCCTCTCCTCCCAGAACAGGTTGATCATTCAAATCTAGCCTGGGATCACACTTTTATTTCAATTCAATTCAATTTGTTTGATCAATTTAGGGGAAAATTTTACTGATAGCAAGAACTGGTTGAATGGGTGAAAAGGTAGTCCCACATAAAAATGTTTCACTCAACGTACTTTGGAACACATGAAATTTGAGTAACAAAAATAGAAGACGACAATACTACATTAAATTGTCTGTTTTATTACATAATTTCATTTTATTTTGAATTATTAGTTTTGTAGACAACATCTTTAGTTTCATGCAGTTTCAGTCTTTGTCTAATTTTCATGTTATTTCGGCTTACACAAAGGTTTGTGTGTTTTATTGTTTTCGTTAACGATAATGACCCCGCTTGTAGCCCATTATTCGTCATTGCGATGATCAATATTGTATATGCAGGACCAATATGCAGGATCTTAAAAGGTCATTAAATCGTCTCAACCTTTGATTATTCTTAATTTCAACATTTGATCAGATCTCATTTTCCCACCTATTTATTTCTACTGCTGAACCAAATACTTACCTGCGACACTTACCTTCCTTGTATTTTACCTGTCTGAAGTTCTCCAGATTGTAAAATTGTCATGTTAGATTTAGTACAGTTCCTAATCACTTGCTGACCTAATACTTTGCCCTGCCCTGTACCAACTATATACACTCACTGGCCACTTTATTAGGTACATCTGTTCAATTGCTTGTTAATACAAATAGCTAATCAGCCAATCACATGGCAGCAACTCATTGCATTTAGGCATGTAGACATGGTGAGGATGACTTGCTGGAGTTCAAACCGAGCATCAGAATGGAGAAGAAAGGGGATAGAAGAAGAAGAAGAATCTTTATTGGTCACATGGCACACCGTGCTACAACACATGCATATATATACACACACACACATGCTTTTTTTTGGGTGGTGGCCAGTGAATTGTGGCCTCTGCATTTCATCCATCCTGGCTTGTTCTACATCCGGGTGGGCCAGCCAGAAGCAGTGGAGAGCATTCGTCGACGCCAAGTGTCCATCGCTGGTTGGACGATGAAACTGCTGACCTACTGGGATTTTCACGCACAACCATCCTTAGGGTTTATAGAGAATGGTCCGAAAAAGAGAAAATATCCAGTAAGCGGCAGTTGTGTGGACCAAAATGCCTTGTGAGAATGGGCAGACTGGTCCGTGACGATAGAAAGGAAACAGTAACTCAAATAACCACTCGTTACAAGCAAGGTATGCAGAATACCATCTCTGAATGCACAACACGTCAAACCTTAAAGCAGATGGGCTACAGCAGCAGAAGACCGCAGCGGGTGCCACTCCTGTCAGCTAAGAACAGGAAACTGAGGCTACAATTCACACAGGCTCACCAAAAATGGACAATAGAAGATTGGAAAAACGTTGCCTGGTCTGATGAGTCTCGAGTTCAGCTGCAACATTCAGATGGTAGGGTCAGAATTTGGCGTAAACAACATGAAAGCGTGGATCCATCCTGCCTTGTATCAACGGTTCAGGTTGGTGGTGGTGGTGTAATGGTGTGGGGGATATTTTCTTGGCACACTTTGGGGCCCTTAGTACCAATTGAGCATGGTTTAAATGGCACAGCATACCTGAGTATTGTTGCTGACCATGTCCATCCCTTTATGACCACAGTGTACCCATCTTCTGATGGCTACTTCCAGCAGGATAATGCACCATGTCACAAAGCTCAAATCATCTCAAACTGGTTTCTTGAACATGACAATGAGTTCACTGTACTCCAATGGCCTCCACAGTCACCAGATCTCAATCCAATAGAGCACCTTTGGGATGTGGTGGAACAGGCATCTTGGATGTGCAGCCGACAAATCTGCAGCAAGTGCGTGATGCTATCATGTCAATATGGACCAAAATCTCAGAGGAATGTTTCCAACACCTTGTTGAATCTATGCCACGAAGAATTAAGGCAGTTCTGAAGGCAAAAGGGGGTCCACCCCGGTACTAGCAAGGTCTACCTAATAAATTGGCCAGTGAGTGTAGTATTACCTGCAATGATTTATTTAATAACGATGATGATTTGTCAAAAAATCATATTTTTCACAAAAAATTATCCATAAAAAAATTAACTCTTTGATACCTGTAGACACTCCGGTCCAGTTATCCAGTTACTCCTGTCTCGACCCCTGTTTGTCCCGCCTCCAGGTGGCGCAGTCGGCGATGGCGCTGGTCCACCCCGTGCGGCTCCGCCGGCTGGTCATCCAGCCGGTTAACCTGCTGGTCAGCGTCCACGCTTCCCTCAAGCTGTACATCGCCTCAGACCACACCCCACTCTCCTTCTCGCTGTTCGAGAGGGGGCCGCTGTGCACCACAGCCAGGCAGCTGGTCCACGCGCTGGCCATGCACTACGCCGCCGGCACCCTCTTCCGAGCTGGTGAGGATGGGGGGAGGGGCGGTTGGAGCCAGAAGTTGGTATAGCTACTCTCTCTCGCTCTCCCCCTTGTCTTAAATTATAGTATGTCTCAGCACATTAACACACACATCCGTAATTCGTCCTTATATACTCCCATAGATTCGTGCAACTTCCATAGATTCTTAATCTCTTGTCTGACAGGCCCGGTGTTTTGACAATGCATTAAATGATTCCCGGGGGTTGTGGAAAGAGTAAAGCGGTGGGGGGGGTTATTTTTTTGACTTCCATTGGCATTAACATCACCTTCCGTATTGCTACTATCTACAAGGTACAGCTCTGACCCCTTGCATACAGCACGGTTGAACTTTCAAGTCATTCCCACCCCAGAAAACAGTCTCCCCTGCAGGTCAAGTACTTCTACGCGCCCTTTGTCCGAGGGGCATTGCATTCTGGGACTGATTTTGCACCAGGAGCTCGGGTTCGCAATGCCTCCGGCCATGACTCAGCCTTATAAACATCAGCTCGTGTCAGGGTTTATGCCTGGCCAAATAATCCACAACTGGAAGAGTGTGTAAATCAGAAAAGACGAGGCTTTACCTCGCTGGAGCTGATTTCTCACCGTTTGAGGCCATCTTTCACACACGCACAAAAAAACCCAGACTGGGATACAAAAGCGAAGGCGGCCCGGAAATGTCTTGAGAAACGCTCATTTGGCTCTGTGATGCAGTTGTCAGCGTATAAATATCAATGAGCCGCGCCATCCAAAGCACACTGCGCAGCGGAATGAGAGAGGTGAGATAGTGGAAGTTCGTAAATCTAAACCGGAGGATGTATGTGATTCGGTGCACAACCGTGTGTGTGCGTGCGTGTGCGTGCGTGTGCGTGCGTGCGTGTGTGTGTGTGTGTGTGTGTGTGTGTGTGTGTGTGTGTGCGTGCGTGTGCGTGTGCGTGTGTGCGTGCGTGTGCGTGTGTGTGTGCGTGTGTGTGTGTGTGTGTAGGAGTTCATATGGCACTATGTGTGCCCGTGCCTGGCCGTGTACATGCGTGTCTACAGTATGTGTTGCCGTTAATGTTGTTGCAACAGAGGGCCAGCGGAGTCATTGTTATTGCAAAGTCCCACAGCAGTTAAACTGCAGAGCTTGTAAAATCCTGTGAGTGGGAGAACCTCGCTACTCTTGGCAAGTGGAGGACAGCGTGCAGGTGGTTGATCTCAATGAGGCCTGTGTATGGGTTCTTCCTGCTGAGAGTTGCTTTTTAAGAGCAGGCGATTTTAAGACATCCACACATTTCCACTTCAAATGTGGTTCATTTATCGGACGCTTTCATCCCAAGCCTCAGACAATAAAGACGCTTTTGTGGAAAACGGTCGGACCAACTGTGCAAGGAAAGTCTTCAATAACGACACGTCATATCAGCAGATATGACACTTCATTTTTACATTACATTTAGCGGACGCTTTTATCCAAAGCGACTTACAATTATTCAATCACCGACAGCCATCAGGAGCAGCCAACGACCAGCTCTACCTCCTGAGCTACCATCCCCATCTCCTGAGCTACTTCATCCCTAGGAGCCTCAATTTTGTGATATGTAACTTTAAGTGGATCTATTATTTTGGTGTAATTTAAAAAGATTTTGTTGTCACTTTTTTGAATGAAGATGATCGCTTTGCTCACATGCGGCCATGTTGGCGCCCTGTTCCTGTGTCTCAGGGTGGGTGGTGGGATCGCTGGAGATCCTGGGCAGTCCCGCCAGCCTTGTGCGGAGCATCGGGAATGGGGTGTCGGATTTCTTCCGGCTCCCGTACGAGGGCCTGACCCGCGGGCCTGGAGCTTTCGTCAGCGGGGTGTCCAGGGGGACAACCTCCTTCGTCAAGCACATCTCCAAAGGTAACCAGAGATGTCCTAAACATAGACCAAAGTTGTGTGGGAAGTGGGAAGGAGTCCTTTCCTTCAAAATTTTCCTGTAGGACATTTGAAATTGTGAATGTTTATATATATATACAGTACATATGTATATACTGTATACAGAATATATATATATATATATATATATATATATATATACTGTATATAAATAGTTTTTATTTTTTTTCTATCTCTACGGGGGAGAGGATGTGGTATGAGAGGCTTGTGGAAGTCTGGTCATTTATGGCTCGGTCCAGCATAATAATTGTCCCATTGCTCCATTCCACGTCTCTCTAACTCCCCCTTCAGCTAAATTGTATGTAAAAGTATGTACCATACTATATATATATATATATATATACAGTATATGTATATACCATATATTTTTTACTATACGATTATACAGGTATTACAGCATATAAACATACCACTTGCTACTAGTACTATTATTACACATTATTACAATGCAGTAAATATGTAAGTTTAAATAATATATAACATACTTATATATAAAATACAAGTTAGGTTATATGGCGAGCCCTGTTAGCCCTGTACTTATTAACACGTCTGCTCACAGGCACGCTGACATCCATCACCAACCTAGCCACCAGTCTGGCCAGAAACATGGACCGCCTGTCTCTGGACGAGGAGCACTACACCAGGCAGGAGGAGTGGAGGAGGCAGCTGCCGGAAAACCTGGGAGACGGACTGAGGCAGGGGCTGTCGCGTCTCGGCATTAGTTTGTTAGGTACAGTATGAGTGGACTCACACACACACACACACACACACACACACACACACACACACACACACACACACACACACACACACACACACACACATATTTAGCAGCTCAACATCAAGCTACAATCTCAGGTGTCTGAATGTGAATCCATATAGGAGGTAAGTCTCACTGTGGCCTATTTACTTGCTGATAAGAGTATTGTTTGAAATGTGATTGGAGGCTTATCCAGCAGGGGGTGCACACAATAACTGAAACATCAGATGAAAAAGGAGTCGAGTAAAACCCAATTACAAGTGCAGTTAGCAGTATGTGCCAACTGTAAAATATGTCTGCCAATCAGCACTTTGATATTTGAGCTTTCAAGGCAACACGAGCCAACTAACAAAGTTAGTGCATAAACTGTAGCTGCAAAAATCATGACTCATGACATGAGAATCATGACAAACTGTATCAACAAAGACGCTCAGGGATCGCAAGTCGATCACAAAGCTCACGGTTCACAAGCTGGAAATGATGGCAGCCCCATTTGGAAAGTACCTACAGTATATCCAAGTTCAGTGCATAAATACATATAACTCGGTGCACAAAGCACAAAACCCAGAGCTATGAGCAATGGAAAAGAGTAATTTGGTCTATGAGTCATCTTTCACCCTATTTCCTATATCCGGATGGGTTTACATTTGGAGCAAGCCAATGGACGCCATCAACCCACATTGTCTGTCGCCAACTGTTAGACATGGCGGGAGATCCCCAACGGTATGGACAGCTCTCTCGTGGGAGTCATTGGGCCCATAATTGCCCTGCGTGGTCCTCGTGGTCATGGCCAAGTAATACTGCACTGCTTGCAAAATCTCCAATCTTCAACATTTCAGCTCCTGCAAATTCTGCTCGGTGGCTTCAAAATGCGGTTGTGCCAATCTGCCACATTGTGACGTCTTGAGCTTTCGGTCACATTCACTCACACACATTCATGCGGTCCCATCACACGAACCCCTCTGTGCGCTGTGGACCGATGCAGACGCACAGGGGGCTGGGAGACAGTTGAATAGAGACAGCACAGCAGGGACCTAATAAACACCTGGGGGCGGGGTATTACTTAAGTTTGTCCCTAAAAAGCCGCCTCAAAGACGAGACGTCTCTTTCAAACAGGACAGCTGCCGGCTTTCTATGGCTTTGCAGCAGATCGGAATTCCAGAGTTTATCACTTGAGCAGCGTACTGAAGTGGTGAAATGAGCGTTCAGATGATTTACAGAGTGGTTGCCTAGTGGTTGTATAATGTAATGTAGTTCTCCATGTGACGTCTGTACGGATTTCAAAGAAGTGAGCCGGCTGCTCTGCTTCAAACAAAAGTTTTCATCTCGATTGCTCTGTTTGTATTACCGTAGAAGCTAATTTATCTTTATTTATTGCTATGGCTCCATCAAAAAATACTGATAAACCTGTAGCAAAACCTCCCTTGGGTTTCCTTGGACCACAACGCCGTCCTGCTGGTGCCCACTTACAGACCTGTCCTGAAAAGGGAGAAAGCTGTAGTAAGCCAGGTGAGGCTGTGGACAGAGGAGCTGTCCTTACAGGGAGGAGCTCTGTAAGGACACTGGCCTTACAGGGCTGTTTTGACTGTACAAACTGGTTTAAAGAATCTAGTACTCTTGCTGCTATATATCCTTCTGCGGTCACCTGGTTATTCCGGCAAAAAGAATCCAATAAATATTTCCTTATAATAAACCTTGAACCGGAGGGTTAGAGGATGACAGAGAACGTGTCCCCATCACGGTGCTTGTTTCGTTCCATAAGGAAACCGAGTAATATAAATTAACCTACACCTAAAATAAAAACACACTGTTTTAGCACACCGATCACAAGCGCCCCATCGCTGGGGCGCCGTGGGCACAGTCAGTACCTTCGGAGCGCGGGCGCATCATCGCTGGCGCGCTGTGGGCACAGTCGGTACCGTCGGAGATGGCGCAATCAGGGCGCACAGCCGGCCCTGCGGGGCTATTTTAGATCGGGGGCTATTCATAAGACATTTGGGGCTGAAGCCCCGGACACCCACCCCTAATGACACCCCTGTCGTCAGCGTTCTATTACCGTAATACCTGAAAGTGGGTGGCAAAGAAGCAAGGTGTCCCCCCTATTCCGGCGCCCCTGGCATCTGATAACATCATCATCAAAGGGAAGGTTGTCAAGGGGGTGGATAGCTACAGGTATCTGGGCACTGGGCACAGCGAGCTTAGCTTTGTAAAAAAGACAGATTATTATGTGCAAAAAAGTCACTTTTTGTATCATCGCTTGGTTTGATAACCTTGATGTGAGCAGTACATCTAAAGCGGGGAGCCTAGTTAAAACAGCCAGCAAAGTCACAGGGATGGACCAGACTTTTGTCCCCAAAACAATTAATGTGGTTAAGGTAAGGTTTATATTTTTATTTTTGTTCAGTTGACAGAAACTGAATGAATTTATCTGAAAACTGAGTAAATAACAGAATTTAAATAAATGTCTGTGTTTGATTTGGATCAATCCAAGACATTTATTAAAATTCTGACTATGTTATTTACCCAACAAACATGACAGTACAGTCATGTTTCTCCACATAGGTCAATTGAACACAACCAATAACCATTCAAATGTACACAGACACAAAGAAAACAGACACTATTTACTCATAAAGTATGATCAACAAAACATAAAATAAGTAACTCGAACTTTGTCAGAAACATCCATCATCTGAGATTACGGAAAAATATAGATTTTAATAAGTATTTGATAACACGGCACCCTTTTTGCGCTATTCAGTCACTGCCACCACTTAGTCTATCACTTAGTATCTGTCCAACGCGGGAAAGGGTAAAGAATGTCCGGTTCAGTTAACCGGTAAGTTTGGATATTTGAGGTTCGGATAAACCAAATCCTACTGCCGTTATTTTAATTGAACCAGATATGTTTCTCAAGGAGAAAATTTGCCGCCCCCCTCCAGGTGCAATAGCGGGCATTGTGGACCAGCCAATGCAGAACTTCCAGAGGACATGGGAGACGCAGAGCTCGGCGGGCAGCAAGGCCAAGGGGGTGATCTCTGGGGTCGGGAAGGGCATCGTAGGGGTCTTCACCAAGCCTATCGGAGGAGCAGCTGAGCTGGTGTCTCAAACTGGATATGGTGAGTAGTAGATGCCGTTGATGATGTTCCAGAAGAAATCCATCCACTCCCACTCCCTCCCCAAAACCAAGAACGGGGCCTCTCTGAGGAGATGTTATTTTGTTCTGCTCTGGAACTGAGCGAACACATTTGACGGCCTGGGACGGCAGAGGAGTTAAACAATGTCGTGCTCATGTGGAGAGCTTCCAGAAATGGGGCCAGTGACCCCCTTTTGGGTCCCTGCCCGTAGTTTTAAGAAACATTAGAACCCTGGAACCCTAATGGCCCCGATGTTTCTAGTCCAGACCGCAAAGTGTAATTGATCTAACAAGGGACTTATAATTGGAAAAGATTATAGGTTAGTTTTACAAAGGCTAACTTTAAATTCCTTTGCAAAAGTCCCAATCCCCCACAAACAGGTTATATTTTCTCTTGTAGTTTAGTTATAATACTAAGTGTATTATTTGTACACTTAACTTTTACAGATAGAAGTTTAATGAAATGAAATGCAGTACAGACCTAAAGCAAAGTGTCATGAAATATTTGGCCAAGCAGTGCGAGGGGGGGGGGGGGGGGGGGGGGGAGTTGACTAATAAACCTGCATGTGAATTGGAGTTAGTGCATCAGGGAAGTTGTAAATCCATCATTGCAAGGGCTCGTCTCTCCCGTAAGACCAAGACGGGAGCCAATTCTTCGGTAGTGAGGAGCCCTGGACAGAGCAGCTGAAAGACCCCTCCTCTACACATCTGCACACACACACACACACACACACACACACACACACACAAGTATGGTATGTGGCGGTTGTACACACAGATACTCAAATATACCCCCACTCCTTCGTCCTGCGTACAAACACCATTCAAGTGATGGACTGGGATGAAAAAAACCGGCCCAGGCATTTACAACAAAGTCCCTTTCAAACCCAACACCAACCCCGCCCAAATGTTAACATAAAAAGCTTGAGATTTGAGAAGCAATTTCCCAAATAAAACTGAGTGTTGAGCACCAGCTATCCTGAGGGAAACTTTGGAGGGAACCAGCTACTAGATGGTTCGATTAGTCTTTCATTTATACCCATTTTGGACAATGGATTTGCACGTCAGCAGTGGCATTGGTTTGTTTAAACATTGGAGGGGTCTGGGGGTCCTTCCCCAGGAAATGTTGAGCGCCAAACACTTTAACACCATTTGTGCCTTTTCTGCATCAATTTATTTATTGTCTTATTTATGTGAAGGAAAGCTTCTTTTGAAAGCTTCTTTCCAAATAACACTACAATGCATGATGCCTGCACAGCACAATCGTGTACGACAGTGCGCACATACACAGCACCACTCACAGGTTGTGATCATGTTATTTTGAAACCTGCTTTGACTAATGCGCATCGGGGCAGTTAGGCTACGACTGTAAATTGTCAATAGCTATTTGAAGGCCACTCGGCTGGCTTTGCGCTCAGCTAAGTCATCCACAATGCGCCCTATGTCCAACTTCTTCACCCGGTCATTTTTAATTGATAACATGGCCAATCCACTCTGTGCTTCTCAGATAGTTTAAAATTAGTTTTAGTTTGGAGAATCAGAGCTCTGCAGTTGTGACGGGAAGAGTCAGAAACTTTTGATAAATGATTGATGATGACGTGCACTGATTGAAGGTAGGGTAATGCTTTAAAGGTGACATTATATCAGTGCTCAAACCAGTTGTTATGTTAATACATGGTATGGGCCCGCCCGACATGGCAAGGAGCCACGCAGTCTACTCGGGCCGGGGATTCAGCAGCCTATAGTAGGGCGGCTCTTCTGGCATTTGCCCAATTGCCAGATGGCCAATCCGTCACTGCAGACGAGCAGTTTGATCCACTGTAGCTGGTATTTTATTTGTGGGGGAACCGGGAGTTTGGAAAGAAGAGGAGCCGGCGGGAGGAGGCGAAGATGGACGATGTACGTTGGTGCTAACAGGTCATTGCTAAACTCCATAAACTACCAATGAGGTGAACAGCTGCGTGTAAGAGCCATTACTCCCCAAGGGCTGGCTCTAATCGACCTGTTTTGCTCAGCAGAGCACATAAGCTGCGCTGCCATAACTCTCACACAAGCAAATATAAGTGTCGCCCCAGAATAAGATGTTATCTAAACTTTGTTTGTTATCTAACATTCGTAGGAACTTACTGGAAGGCAGGACGTGAAAGAACATGGAAGGGAACTGGTTACACTGCCCCTGGTGGCCCCCCGTCATTTTATTACTAGTTCAAGCCGTGGCAATGTAGCCAACACTGCAATAACGTAGAAAACTATTTGCCCTGCAAAAAAGCTATTCACCATACATATATATGTTAAATTGGACATTTCCTTTAATCGTGAAGTTAAACGTGCAGCTTGGGACGTTGGCAATTTTGATATCATGTGTTCATGAAGTCGTCCGTTGTCGTTTCTATGTAGCATCACCAGATGTCGCCTCTCACTAGTGTTGACAAGCGCAAATGTAAGCAGAGCGATAGGCATAGGGACGTCAAACAAGCAGAGAATTATTATTATCTTGATATTATTATTATTATCTTGGAGCTGTGCAATGGGTATTACCTAAGATATGGTAGTAGGTATCATATAAGATATGGCACACCGCAGCTGCTGCAAAGATTACAGAAAAATGCCTGCTCTTTTTATTTTTGTGAAGCTATCGCCGCAATCTAACAATGGCAGATCTTTTTGTGAGTATGTGTATTGTATGTGGTCTTCTCACAGGCATCCTACATGGAGCAGGACTGTGGCAGCTTCCCAAACAACTCTACCTACCTGCAGAGGAGAAGTCTGCCCTGGCCCCCAACAGCCACCTGAAATACATCTGGTAAGACCACAGAGTCACTAATGGCACTAGAGGATGCAACTGTCATCATTGGTTCTCCTCAGACATTCCCACTGAAGTCACTTGAAAAGATATGTTCATGTGAAAATCACTCAGACTCTGTGACTTGGAAAGATTGTGGCAAGTCGAGACTTGTATATTTCCAACCGGAAATCGCTCACTACAGACAGTGGACAATTCCAAAGGACGCTGTTGTCCCAGAACAACTTTGTTTTGCAACTTAGCAATGCTTTTACGTGTGCACGCCACAAAAAAATGACATTACGAAAGACAAGACAAGCGTGAATCTGAATACATGACTTGCTAATTTACTTTACAACATTAACAAAGGTTTGATGATTGCCAAGTTTTTCTGACACCATGTCATAAGCTGGTGCGGCCAACTTCAGTATTTATGATTTTACCTTTAAAAACGATTAGCGTGCTCTCTCCCCTGAAATAACACTGTCTCTGTTCACACTCAACTTTGCTTTTCCTGGAATATGTCCAACCAGGACCTGAATGAAGGATGAATCCTTTATTCTGGCTTTTACCCTTCACCATTCCTACCGTCCATCCGGAGAAGTCTTTAGTATAGGGCTCTCCATTGCCCACTTTCCTCAAAATAAGTCTTGAAAAATCCTCAACCTTGATTCTCACATGGTAGCCAGCCTGCCCTCCCCTGTTGTTCCCATGGAACCATGTGGAAAGGTTTTTACAACCACTCTGCCAAAGCCCCCAGCTTTGAAACTGCTCCTGCTGTTTAACGATGAGTCTATCCAGAGATGTCTCCCCGTGCCATCGGACAGAGAAGGAGCACATATCTCCCTTTACTGGAAATGCTTAGGGGAAAGGGTGAGAGTCTTGGAGGTATCTGCTTGCAGTTGCGGCAAGCAGAGAGTTGTACCGTATGGCAAAAAGCATGTAGACACCTGCTTATAGAACATCTCATCTCAGAAACACGGACATTAATGGGAAATTGCCCCCAATAGCAGAAAGGCACGTCGCCTTTCTGCTATAACAGCCCCCACCCTTCTGGGAAGGCTTTCCAGTCAACATTGGAGCATTTCTGCAGGGATTTGCTTCGGCACTAGTGAGGTTGGGCATTGGTGTTGGCTAATTAGGCCTGGCCAACAGTCAACATTCCAAGTCATCCCATAGGTGTTTGATGGTTTCATGGAGGACTCGCGTTCTTCCATGCTGATCGCATTAAACCCTTTCTGTATGGACCTTGCTTTATGCTGAAACGGAAAAGGGCCTTCTCCAACCTCTTGGCACAAAGTTGGAAGCATAGTCTCAACAAAAATGGAAGCCACTGTTGTTGCTCCATAATGTTTCCACTTGACAATAACAGCATTCACACTTGACCCCAGCAGGACAGAAATTTGAGGGGCTTTGGAAGGTGGTTTCCAAGGACAGGGCCATGCCCTTTGGCCTTTGATGCCTCCACCATGAACCTGAAGGCAAAATACCTTGGTTTACGTTTGGCTTTTTTTTTTTTTTTTAATGAACAGGGTTAGAATGTTTAGCAACCTTCTGAATCACCTTTCCAACTTTCCATTTGACTTATTAAATTGGTGTTGTCCAACAGGTTTGGCTGTTTCTTTTTTGTTTTTAAATACCTCAACACTGAGATACTATTCCCCCGTGGTTTTATTCATGTTATACCTCGAGCAAACTGGTTTATATCAGCCACACAACACATCCATTACTCTTCCCGTAACAAGTAGCGCAGACATTGACAGGGTGAGACGATATCAGCGCTCTGACACTCAACAGAACACGATCCTGGAGAGTATCGCCGCCGCGGCCACCGGAGCATCTGCTCCGCAATTTGCACACCTGCAGGCGCGTCGTAAACAGGAGCGTCAAGGGAATGCGGCCGAACACGCCCGGTCATGCCGAATCCTGTGTAGGAGGATTCCCCACGCACAATAAAAAAAAAAAAAAAAATGTGGAGAGTAAAATTACAGGATGCGTTTTTGATTAGTGGTGGTCCATTCAGTCACTTTGCATTTTTTCGTCAGGCTCTGTGTGTGATCTTGTGTGTGAGGAGAATGTTCTGCATCTGGGGTTTGGCTGAACTTTCTAGGAGGCATCTCAAAGATCCATCAATGAGAACAGTCAAAAGAGATTCATGTTCCTGTATGGTTTTTTACGGGCGTTTGTCAGGTTGGGCGTTCAGACGGCCGTCTGTCACCAACACCATAAGCATTCATAACCCTGCCACATGGGAGTTACTGTTTATTTACTCTTATGGAGTATGCATACCCGTCCCAACTGACCGCCCGCTAATCATTAGCATTAACTGTGATTATTAATTTCTTGCAATGTTTTATCTGAGGTAGGTAGAATGCTTTGTGTTGATTATGTTTGATGGAATGTTTTATTTTGACTAACTTTAATTACGTTATTAAAGACGCCATTCTGCTTTTAGAGAATGTTTAGCTGGTTGTGACTGACATATGTAGTTATTTTAAGTTGCTTTGGACTGCAGCGTCTGCTAAATGACATAATGTAATGTAATACGTATGTGAGCCGCTTATTCTTTGATGTGTGTCTATTCTATAATGTGAATGAGAATAAGAAGTTATATAAGAGCCAATGTGCGGTTTACCCGTGATCTGCTTCTGCATCTCTGCACGTCACGTTTTCAGGAAGATGCTCCAGTCCCTGGGGCGTCCAGAGATGCACATGGCCCTGGAGGTGACCATTGTCAGCAACTTGGGTCAGGAGCACGCCGGCTGCCTGCTCCTGACCTCCGAGGTGCTCTTCGTCGTCAGCCTAAGCGAGGACACCCAGCAGCAGGCCTTCCCCATCACTGAGGTGACAGGAAGCCACCCGGGCTTTTGACTGCAGCTCGTCTTTCTGCTGTATCTGTATCTAAGCCGCCGTCTCTTCCCTTTCTCGAAATGCAGGTGGAGTGTCGGCAGGGATTTGATGAGCGGAACCAGCTCACACTCACCTTACAGCAGCAGAGTGTAACCAGTGACACAGAGGTGACACGCTCTCTCCTCATCATTAAACCAGTGTTTCCCGACCTTTCTGCTACAGCACACCACAATCCTGTTGCCACTGTTAGACACTGGAACTGCAAAATTATTATTATGGCTTCACTTATTGATGTTGATTGATAAGGTGATTGATTAGTGATGCAAGACTCGCAAACGATTCGTTTTTGGTGAACAAATCTTATAAATGACTCTGGAATTGGGAGTCACACCAGCACAAGCGAGTGAATATAATTACTGAGGCCTAAATTAAGACCGACCAAATCAAATTAACCAAGACTTGGAAAACTGACTCTTATTACTGAATGACTCATCCAGGACCGAATCTCAAAAAAAAAGGTCTTACGTCACTACTAATTGTTCTCACTTTCAGTATCAAACCTGAGCGGCTATTCTGGCTGGACTTGATAAATTAGATGAATCAGCACAACTTTGCAATTATGATCTTGCAAACACAAGATTATTTTTTTGTGAAATTTGAAAAAATGTTTTTTCAAACAACTTCCTCGGGTGCACAATATCCAACTTTCTAAGCGGTAAATGGCAAATCATGTTTTGCTATTGAGTCTATGATTCTCTTTCTCAGGGCAACGGCGTCCGCGAGCGCCTGTCGGAGCAGCAGCACCGGCAGCTGGTGGACTACGTGGCCCGCGCCACCCAGTACCTGTCGCCGCCGTCAGCCACCTCGCTGCAGCTGCAGCCCCCGGTGATCCTGGCCGAGCCGCCGCCCCCCTTAGCCAAGTCCTACCGCTACCTGGTGGAGCCCGCCTTCGCCCGGGTGTTTGTCAGCAAGTTCACCGCCGTGAAGAACAAGGCCTTACGCGCAGGATTCCACTGACCACACACAAGGCAACACCGCTGGGTTTGTTATGGAATATATCGTCTCGCTGCAGTCCAAAATAGCGTGTTGAGTGATATTCAGGAGATGTGAAAGTGTAGATCAGAAGATCAGTCAGAAGAAGAGAAACACACCCCTTACAGACACAGGATAATAAACCTTGATGGGGAATTTTATTTTCACAAATGGCCTTTGGAAGTACAATTTTCTACTGATGCACTTTGGTTACAGAGTGAGGGAAACAGGATGTTGTTTTTGTTATTAAAAAGCATTCTGTTAATTTACATTAATTTCAATATGAGGCAGTATGACATATGTACGAGGAAACATGTGGCAAGGATTAAATACTCAAGGTTGTATCTAAAATTACATCGTCACGCCGTTCTGTACATTTAAAACACTTAGCTCTTCAGTCCCTAGGCAGTACGAGTGTGTGTCATGTCAATGTGCAATATTTTATACAAATCTGAAAGTAGTTTATGGATGGGGAGACCAGCTGTCAACCAAACTGTTGTAATGTTTTTAATAATTCATGTAACAGAGTGAACTTAAATTCATGCCATTGCTGCAAAAATGTACTGTATCTGTTGCCTTTACTTCTTGCAAATTCTAATTATGTTGCGTAACTTTATAAACTCCATTGCCGATGGCTTAATGTAAATGAATAATATATTGTAATAATAAAATATTTCAAATTAATTTGCATTCTATTGTGTCTACAGTTGATCAATCTAAGGATATTTTTGAATCACAGGACCAGAGAATTCCATCTTTTTAAGGAACAATTCAATCATCTTTCCCCCCCTCGCTATGGGTAAACCGAGTCTCGGCGCTCAGATAACATTCTGTCCGTCTGGAGTGTAACACAGTAAGTCGCTACAGTATAAGTTTCAGACAAGCGGGAGAAGACGAAATGGAACGTCTCACAACGGGCTGGAATACTTCAGTCGGTTGGCCTTAAGCAAAGCCGCTCCCTCTAAACAACGTACGGTTGGACCGCTTAGACTCTTTCCGTTCTGGAGGAGAGGCCGGAGGTCTGCTTCAGGCTACATCCCCTGGCCGCTGACTTCACACTGAGACTGGCGGATGAGTCTGGACAGGAGAGAGGAAACCGTGGATACTTAGACATTGAAAGGCCCCTGCATAGTCTAGTTTGCAAAATTAGACGGTTTGGTCATTGTCAAACCCGAGAAAGCGCAAACGTGTATATTGCTACATGTGCCGACGTCACCAAGACGACCTCCATGTGGAAGCCGCCACAGCAGAATCCTGGTGCCGCGGCACCCACGACTCCGCGAGCGGTGCTGATGCAGGAGTTAGCTCCAGCCAGCAGTGAATGAGGGCTGGAGCTAACTCCTGCATCAGCACCGCTCGCGGAGTCGTGGGCCCATTTCGCCCGGGCCCGAGCAATTCCTACACAGCACATTGACACCTAATGGACGGGCTGAAAAGGTCAGAGCCATACATGTATAACCAGGGAAATCTGTCACCAGGCCGTAGTGAACCGATGGGCACTTGGGTGATCTACCTGGATTTATAAAGGAGATCCATCAAAGTCGTTGGATTTTTGCCATATTTTTTTCTGAGTCATTGTACGCCCCGAAAATTGTAGCAGGCAGCTCTTTAAGTGTGACCTCCATGACACCCTTAAAAAGCAACTATTCTCCAAACTATCTCTCTATTTAGGATGGTGAAGTACTGTGTTTAGGGTTTATTATTTATGAGTAAAGAGTATTTACACACAAACAAAAAAAATCCAGTTTTTACACAATAAGTCCCATGCCGCAGTAAAAAAGGGCGCAGAGCCCCGTCTAGCCGGGGAGATCTCCGTGAGCGATGCTGGATCTCTGATGCTGGATCTCTGGAGATCCAGCATCGATCCAGATCGATCTGATCCAGATCTGGCTCAGCAGGACGAAGTGGATGTTTACTTTTTTTCCATTTCATACAAGTAGGAAACTCTGGAATAAACCAAAAATAAAAACACTCTGAGCGTCTCACGGCATCTCTTCTACTTGCCAAGTTGCCGTTCACTGTAGTAAATACTAGGTCTGTCCTGTCTGCCCATATGATGTCACGGGCAATTTCAGATTTTTAGGTGGGCGTGTCTAATTGCATTACAAAAATGAGTCCAGCTATAATTCTAAGTGAAAAAAGATGATGTGGCAGGGGGGTGTGGTTAAGGCATCAGCTGGAGGTGGAGAGCCAGGTGTGGCTTGTTAGAGGAGCAGACGCAGCAGCAAGAGGTGAGCATAATTAACAGAAGGTGATTTAAAGCCCGTATGACCTGGTTCGCTCTCTTGCACTGAAGCTGGGGCCGACCACACATTCCTGAGAGCCTGGAGGTTCGGAGGCTAGAAAGGGAACGCGAGTTTGGGTGCTTTGTTGAACAATTTCTGTTAACTAAAAAAGACCTCCGCGGGGAACTTCAACATTTGAATCTGTAGCTTCCATCCCAACCCCAAGAGATGGCAAGAGATTAAACTGCTCCATAGTTTCCCCGCAGATGAATTCACCAGGTATACCAACCTGCATGCTGCCCTTGAAGTGGTAAAGAAGAAGCTTTCAATGTCTCAGAAGCACCTGAGGCCGTGGAGAAGGAGTCGTCGGCTTCCAGCGGACGCTGCCTCCTCCTAAGCGAAGCCTCCTCTTGCTTCAGAGCTGTCACATACTTGGAGTAGCACCACGTGATCTGGGGGGGAGCCGTGTCCAGAGCAAACAGCCATCAGATCGATGTTCAAACACTCAGACAATCTGGTTCTTCTCCGCTGTCAGCGTTCCGTAACTCGTTCAAGGTTACTCTCGCAAATTATGCTTAATTGAGATTATTGTGGAGGTTTCATTGTTTGCTCTTCCTCGTAGCTTTGAGAACATGTCACCAAATTTATTTTGGCCGCAGCCTGACACTTTAAACTGCAACGATTTACGGCGAAGATCGATTGTGAATGTCAAAACATGGGGTAAGGTTTGGCCGTCTAGAGTACCTGTTGCGAGGGAGAGCAAGGCGCCCGGCGAGAACATTCCCCGCTTCTTCTTTCCTCTTTTTCTCCATCCAACCCTTCTTCCTCCTCCTCCTCGAACCAGCTGCACTCTTGTCTCTCCAGCTCCTGCTGTGTCAAAGCAAGATCGTTTGAAGACACAACAAAACAGGAAGACAAAAGGGTCAACAGTAAGTCAGAGCAATCAGAACTCCCTAACAAATATAATGAATAATATAACAATAGCAAATAACATCACTAGTAATACTAATGGTGGATTACATATACAGCATAATTAGGTGACTTTTTTTCCCCTCATTCTTCTTCTCAGAAATGTGCACCAATTAGTAAAAGTAAATGGTAAAACCACCTCTCTCCTTCTCCTCTCCTCCTCCTTTCTCCGCCGTCTCTGCATCCTGGCTCTGTGTTTGACTCCCTGCTCTTCCAGGAGAGGCAGGAGCTGTTCCTCCGCCATGCTGCTCCTCAGGGCCTGAAATTGGGGCCACAGCTTCAGCAGTTCACTGAACACAGACATCTGCAAGAAGACACAAAACCCACACACACACACACAGAAATATCGCAAACACAAAATATTTGGAAACACAAGCCAGAACTGGGGGGGTATTTCCCGACAGCTCGCTAGGGAAAATGGTCATAACACAGTTATAGCATCGCTTGCCTATTGCCAATTTGCTGTTGGAGCTCAAGCAGGGTGAACAAATTATATTTTCATGTGCACACTCTCGATATTTAATGCAATACCATCTTCTCCTTCTTTCGGCTGCTCCCGTTAGTGGTCGCCACAGCGGATCACCTGCCTCCAATACCTTCTGTTCTGCGTACCTTCCTCCCTTACACCAACCGCCTGCATGTCCTCCCTCACCACATCCATAAACCTTCTCTTTGGCCTTCCTCTTTTCCTCTTGCTTGCAATTTAATGCAATACCATGCTTTCTGATATATATGCAATAATAAACCTCAGATCAGTTGTTCTACAAGCATAATGACATTTTAATGAAGGGGATAGCAAAACAAACACATTCGGACCATTTAATTTGGACAAATACACTTGTTAATTTTTGTTGTTCGCAATAAGACTTAAGCTAGCATGCAAAACACTCTTGCGATTAGTAGATTATCCACTCTACATCCTGAGCCACTGCCCCCGAGGTAACCCGGCATGTTTTCTAGCCGGCTTCCAGGAATAGTTTGATCCCAGAAGTTAACCAGGCTAACGGACATACTGTAAGCCTCGCTTACAATGCAAGAGAGCTTTCGGGAATACTCCCCTGGACGCCTTTAAACCTTTGAATAGTCATACGTCATGAAGCCGAGCAGAATAACGTGGTGTCCATAGCAACATGCGGACCTGTGCCTCCCTGAAGATGTAAGGGCCCAGCTCGTGGCGTTTCTCCAGAATGTTCTGGGCCTGCTCCGGGGGGACGTCTATCTGCACGGCAGGATGAAGGGAGGAGTTGATGAAGCAGTTGATGATGATGGAGATCTTCTTTTGGATGGTGGCCTCATCGACATGGGAATGACAAAGTTCCTTGCAGGAAAACAGAGGGAAACTATCACCGCGTCTGTCTACTACACTAAAGGCGAAAACAAAATAGATTCTTGTGAATCCTGCTCCAACCTTGTAACGCTGGACCTCCAGCCAGAAGAGCACGTCATTCTCCAGGAAGCCCCCCTGCAGGGCGGCAAAGCGCTGGAGCGGCAGGCAGGTGACGGGGTTGAGGAGAACCCTGCGGAACGTCAGGATCTCCTTGGAGGAACTCATCCAGAGCCCCTCCGCCTGCTGCGGGGAGGAGCAGGAGCAGGAGGAAGCTTTCAAAACAGCCGTGAGAGGAAAATCTTTCTCCCTTATCTTCCCATCATATGGAGGTCAGATGTAGGGAAGAGCCCTTGCCAACCGTTACTATTGATAAGATATCTCAAGGAGACGTTGGAGTACCTCCCCAAATAACATCTTAAGAGAGACATCAGTCTGCCTACAGTGGCCAAGAAGTTACAGAGAGTGCAGGGTCACGGAGAAAAAGATATATTCCTAACACTCACAGGAGCGAACGATGCCGCACAAAACCGTTCAAAGCATTGTCATCAGCACTGTGTTGGCCTCATGTATTAGATCTTAGACTCTCTTCTCACGCACGCACGCACACACACGTGAACTCTCCACCATTTGTAGTTAAACATACAGTTAGCTGTATCGTGGAGCCGCTTACCACGGCTTCAATAGCTGGAGAAGAATATGCCAATTAAAAGATACCTGGAAAAGCACACGTAGCCAAAAATAACAAATCGAAATAAGATGGGACTTTTTCCAAACTAAAAGCAGCGGCAAGTCTATGTTGCGGTCACACTGGCAATTTGGAGTTTGGAAAATATTGTTAAAAATATTGCTTCATAAAGTTGGCACGACACTAACCAACAAAAAGACTTAATTGGCAGCAGAAAGGGTCGAGGCGAGGGGCGAACTTTAAAAGTAACGACGAGCATTTGCTGCGTCCAAATATACTTTAATTCGTTGGAGGTACGGATTTCAGTTAAGGTAAAAAAAATAATAATTTTTTTTTTTTAAGTTTCTTCTCGGAAAAGTACATTTTCTTCAAAAAAGTATGTGTCCACTGCCCCCATGGAGACATGTCAACACAGAAAGTGTATGGATCTTTATTGTGGTACAGCTTGAACGAAACGTAGCAACAATGAAGAAGGGAAGAACTACGACCAAAAGCATTTTACAAAATGATCTGAATAGCTCAATGACAATGTCCTGTTGCACGTCGAGAACTTTGTTTAAAGCAGAAAGAGATGGAGAGAGAGAGAGAGAGAGAGATATACCTTCCAGGCTCCTCTCCTTTTCGGCTGGCGGCGGTGGCCCTGCTCCGAGGAGCCGGCGGCAGCTTGGGGCTACAACATACACACACACACCCAAAGGTCAGTGGGCAGATGGCGGGGAAACCGGGGGTCACGTGGGGCACCCGACACACACTCCCTCCCCCTCTCTCTGCTGCAGCAGTAACTAACGGCAAAACCCTCTATCTCTCTCTCTCTCACACCCTTCACCTTCTTTTCCACTCATCCATCCCCCGTCCCTCTGCCGTACTTCTTGTGCCGCTCATTACTTAATGAGCAGCTCCGAGTGTCCAAACAAGGCACACTTGAGAAGATAATGGGGAATCTGTGGTTACTGAGGGCCACCGAGAGCCATTCGACACCCGGCGTGTCATCCTGCCGTTTCCCACGTGATTGCTGTGGACCCACCAACGCCACCGAGGATACAATAGGCAAACTTAATTTTTCCAATAGGAACATATACAGCAGGGGAAATAAGTATTGAACACGTCAACATTTTTCTCAGTCAATATATTTCTGATGGGGCTATTGACATGACATTTTCACCAGATGTCGGTAACAACCTAAGTAATCTACACATACAAAGAAATGAAAACATATATGTCCATAAATTACGTTATGTGTAAGAAAGTGGAATGAAACAGGGAAAAAGTACACGCTTGCTACACGCTTGCTGAAATTTCTTTAATACTGAAGAAAATGAAGAAACTAGTCACATACATTGCTCAGGTGTGATTTTTTTTCCCCATTCTTCCACACAAACAGTCTTCAAATCTAGATTTTCCGGGGGCCTCTTCTATGAACTCTGATCTCCAGTTCTTTCCATAGATTTTCCAATTGGATTCAAGTCAGGTGATTGACTGGGCTATTCTCAAAGCTTTATTTTCTTTCTCTGAAACCAATGGAGAGTTTCCTTGGCCGTGTGTTTGGGATCATTGTCTTGCTGAAATGTCCACCCTCATTTCATCTTCAGCATCCTGGTAGATGGCAGCAGATTCTTATCAAGAATGTCTCAGTACCTTTCTCCATTCATCCTTCCTTCAATTATGTGAAGTCTGCCAGTACCATATGCTGAAAAACAGCCCCACAGCATGATGTTTCTACCTCCAAACTTCACTGTTGGTATGGTGTTTTTAGGGTGATGTGCAGTGACATTTATGGACATATATGTTGATGTCAATAGCCCCATCAGTAATATATTTAATGAGAAAAATGTTGACGTGTTCAATAATTATTCCCCTGCTGTAGGAAGGGTAGTAGCGGTGGTGAAAAAACTACTCTAATGCTACCCTTGAGTAGAAGTACAGATATCTGAATAAAAAACTGGTTAAAATGAAAGTCATTCAAAACCCGAAAAATGAGACAATGTTAAAAACCCAAAAATGTGAGGTATGATGAGGAAAATGGCCATATAATACAGTATGTGCAATAATCTGTAAAACATGTATAGTCATGTGTGTGTGTGTGTGTGTGTGTCTCTTCAGACTACGCCTATATCGGTCACAGAAGGCGTTTTTGCACCGTGGGAAGTTATAAGGACCTTTGGAGGAACTGCCTTTCTTTTTTTTTTTTGTTGCACTGCATTATCCTAGAACGATCATGATGTAATCTAAATTTAAACTTAACGACACAAGAGGAACATTCAGTGGCGTAAATGCACAGTGATTGGTTGAATACACGAGTATGAGAAATGCTCATGCGAAAAACATATGAAAAAAAAGATACTGCATTTAAAGTAAACATGTTTTTATTTATACAGAATTTATTCCCAAAACACTAAATCTACGTGACCTCGCAGTGGACACAGTGGACTCAGACGGACCCCTCGATCACAGGGTTTTCCTCAATGTTACCTGACCTTACCTAACAAGTCCCTGGGTTGAAAAAACGGCTCAGAGCGAGAGAAGAACACAGTGAAACATTGTTCCGGCACCGTACAGACCCACAGTCTGCATAGCTGATGCTGAGACATCATATATTAGTATACAGCTGTATTAACACATACATCACGGTAAGTTAAAGCAATGACAAACCCAGTCACACCAGTTTACAGTCACACCACAGCTTATTTTTGTAAGTTGTGCAGCGTTTAACAGAACCCGGAAAACTGAAATACATACCCGTGTATTGCTGCCTGCAGCTATATTTCATAGTTGAATTGCTCAACTTAAATAATTGCATTCAAAACTACATTTGAATCACAATTTGAATTTGTATTGTTTAACTTGAATAATTGCATTGAAAAACTGAATAGCGTTATTTGAAATTGAATAAGTTTGAAACAGAATTCCAATTAACTTTAAACTGAATATATTATGAAATGTATGAAATGTCATTAATTTGCTCTAAAATTGTATTTGATCCTCACTGAAAATTCATTTAGTTCTCTCAATTCAAATTCAGTTCTCGAAATTCAAATTCAGTTTACTGAGACACACATCCCCGTCATTGAGGAAGAGCAATCGAGCGCAGATTCACAGAACTCCTTTACATGTACTGTAATGACTAAAGAGCTCAACAGTGACCGCCCACTTTTAGACCGGCGTAGTTTCCAGAAGTTATCCTTTTCCCATTCATTCACTCCATTGACTTTTCAGAAAATCTTATATAAAGAGTTTTAAACTTGGAACCAAGCTAACTGACTACGAGATGAATGGTGACCATAAAACATTTGATGGTGTGGTTTGAGCAGCCACACCTGTCTTGGGTCTAGGTAACTGGGCCCAGGATCAGAGTGGCTGCATACCTGTTGCTCGTTGGTCTGTCTAACGAGAAACAGGTAAAACCCCCATCCCCACACACACACACACAGGAGAGGAGCCCTTGTCATGACATGCCATCCATCTGCTCCTGGGCTTGTTCCAACTAGCCCACTCTCAACAATAAACTGGTGTTTTCTCAACCCCATCGTCTGTGTCTCTGTGCCGGAGGTCCCTGAAAACACCACTTGAGTGGCGTGTGGTAGGCGAAACACAGGTACAAGACTGTGTACATAATTATTTCAAGAGTAAAGTAACTACTCATCTCATAAACCATTGCGAATGATACCTTTCCAATGACTTCCAACCTAACGATAGGTAATCTTCTTCTTGAATTTAACATTTGTCATTATTATAATGTTTATATTGTTAATAATAGTGTTGAAATCATGGTTGCTCTGTGGTACACGTAACGTATATGATCGTAGAGTTCTGTGGTAACAGTAACTCACTGGCCGACAATGACTTAAAATAGTCAAAAAACGTCCCCGGAGGTGCGGTAAACATTTCCATGGTATGAGCAAGCTCCACCAATCAGAGACATCGCTGTTACACTTTAGGATTCTGAGTAGTGTAGTACTTCTCTATGACGATTCAGAATATGAATGGGATTTTAACTTCCGGAACTCACTGTTGAGCTCTATAGTCGTTACAGTATGTGAAAAGGAGTTCTGTGAATTTGCACTCGATTGCTCTTCCTCAACGCCCCAAATGTGGATTGCAGTAAACTGAATTTCAATTGTGAGAACTGAATGAATTTTCAGTGAGGATCAAATACAGTTTCAGAGCAAATTAATTCAATTTCAGAATAATACATTCAGTTTCAAGTTTATTGGAATTCGGTTCCAAACTAATAAATTCTATTTCGAATTATGCTATTCAGATTCAGTTTTTCAACGCAATTATTCAGGTTGATCAATTCAAATTCAAATATCGATTATTCAAATTTAGTTTCTAGTGAAACATATTTCTGCCTATTGTTTGGCTGTGACTGTACTTTGATATTAAGACAAAATGTGCTTATTGTAAGTCACTTTGGACAAAAACATCTTCTAATTGACCTAATGTATGTGCTCACTCGTTGACGAGCTAAAACTGAATTTGAAAAAAAGTAAAGAATCAACACCTTGTAATGCTGTCTCTCCGCGAACTCGGCCGTTGCCAGGAACCGAGGCAGCCACGTCCTCTCGATATGGCTCCTGATGACGCTCTGGACCTCTGCGACCACGGCGTTGGATAGACGCTCGCCTCTCAGCCGCTCCTCTCCGCCTGCCAGACACAGGACCTGCGCCGACATGAGTCAAAAAAGACACAATTGGAAAAGGTCTGTGTGACGGGGTGGAGACAGGCTGGTCCCATACTGCCAGTGGAACCCCTTTATACACCCTCCATTACCATGTCCCTCTATTTCAAACCTAAGTAGATAGGGGGCGGAGAAAAGAGGGGGCATTATAAGATTGAAGGATGGAGGGAGCAAAGGGCCAGGGCAGTAAAAATGTCGGTCTTTTTCACAGAGTTTAGATTGGGTGTAACTCCCCCCGGGGCTTGCCATGAAGTCTCGCTGAAGCCTATGCTTTCACGTGTGTCGTGCTCATAGACGGTTAATAGCGAATCTAAAAAGATGAACTGATATTTGACACAATCGTGGCTTTAAACATTATGGAATGAATATATAAAATAATTTTGATTGCCTTTCCGAGCTTCCCAGTGAGATTATATCGATATATATTCATATTGATTCGTTAGAATAGATACCTCTTTATTAGGAAAGCAGAAGCTGATTGGCTCATAACAGGAAGCCACTTTGAAAATGGATAACGATTGGATTAACACACTGCAGAATCTGGTTTGATTAAAGCAGCTCCCATCATGCAAGTTTGTCACAGGTTGCTGCGAATTGGTGGTAGAATACTGGCATTATTATTATTTGATTATAACATGTGCTGTTTATTATGCGTATTGAAATGTTTATTAGATATCAGAAATTTAACAGAGGAGGCACAACATTGGAAAGGCAGTTAGCAGTCGCTCTGCAGCATTAATATAAATAGTCTGCAATGTGAATTTGTAAATACGTAATTGCAATTAATTTAAATAGCAATTCAGCAATCATTTAAGGTGTGTGGTGAAATTCCGGCACAGTTATACAATTATGCCATAGGCAGCTGCAGTGAAAATAAAAAAGTTCAATCTTAAATGTACTGCTTACATAACAGAATCCATACACCCAACCATGGAACATATAGTTGGATAATATCAAGGCATTTCTGCTATTTGGGGAGCACTCAGGTGAGCAATAGGCTAAAGGCACATTTCCCTGGTACTGACTCTCTTAACAAAACCTTTTCCACTTTCATTTTCCGTGTTGCCCCTGAGCCGTTTTGCCTTACATCCAATGTGATAGGAGGGGTCCTTGAGAAAATAGCACTACACTGCTGATTTTGAGTTTCGTTAAAATGGCCTAAATGCCTCTGTCCAGGATCCTGACAGCAAGGCTACATGGATGTATATAGCACCGTGACAATGTATTATCTAATATACAGTAAATGCCCAAAAGCCTATTCGGTATTTCTTAGCAAACGTGAGCATAATTTATCTGGTCAATTTCAACGAGGCCTACAGTATATAACAGTTCACTTGCTTTCTTCTGCTGTTCTGCCAAGGCAGGGCTGCCGGGACCAAAGAAGTACTTGCTATTCAGGTATTTGTCTGAGATGTCTGAGGACCGGGCTTCTTGGACCGTTACATCTCTCTGAGGGGTCCGCCGGTACCGCTCCAGGTCCAGCCAGCAGCTCAGGTGGACGCTGCACACAAACACGCATCTTTTAGCATCCTATCACTGAGTGATTTACGTCCCAACACGGTGTCAATCATGACTCCCACCTGGCGTCGTGCTCCTCTAGAAAAGACAGGAAGTGCTGGATCTCCGGGCGACTGCGGAGCAGGGAGCCGAGCCGGTAACCACGGTAACGCTCCGGGACCTCCGACCAGGGGTCGGGCTGCCGCACCAAGCCCTCCGGTAGAAGTGGAGAGCGAGGGGAGGTAAGCAGGGCGGGCCGACCCTGCTGTAGCTGTTGAGAAAGAGAGAGCAAAAGGGAAAGACAAGGCTTAGTTGTCCACTTAAACTTGGCCATTTTTCAACCCAGGCCTGAGGAAAATGTTGGTTCCCATAATTTACAACTGTTAATAGCACAACCTGTCTCATCAATTTTAAGCCTTGAAAGACATGTGAAATCTCCTTTTTGAAAATGGGTAACTCAGAGTACAGCCAAGACATTGTCGTTACGTCGAAAGAAGATTAGTTTTGTGCATGTTATAAGGTTTGTTGGGGTTTTATTAACTCTTAATAACCACTTCTGTAAATCAGCTCTTTAAGTTACTTATGTGCTGATGTTAGAGAGACTATGGACCAGAAACAGGAAGCTGCACTTCTTCCTACTGGAAAACTACACTAAAGCCAACGCTAGGCTTTGGATGTGCTACCGCAAATGCAAAAAGCACGTTTTAAATACTGTAAAATCTTATGTCACTGTTATTAAAATCATTTTCATTCGAAATTCATACAAAAAGTCATGGGTAACTATGATGTGAGCTTTAGTGCTTTTGGTTTTTTTAAAGGCTTAAACGTTTGCCCCATTGGACGGCCTTCAAGCACAGTGAGTGTTTCTCAATAGTAAATAGTTCAGGAATGTTTAATAAAACGGGCAAACCTATTATTTAACATAGAAAGCATTGGGTATGATCGTACTGTGCTTCTCCATAATGTGTCCCAACGCCTGGCATGAACCTCGATTGAACCAACCTCTTTCAGCCTGAGCTCCGACTGCATGTGCAGGCTCTGCAGCTCCCTATACTCTGCACTGTCCACGCAACGCTCCTCCTCCGATACACACACCTAGAAAGAGAGCGAGAGAGAGATGCCAAATGCCAAATGTTGCCAAAACTGATGACAACGGTGTTTAATGCTCTCTATTCTGTGTGCAATAGTGAGGTAACGTCCAGCTCTTTTTGGAGGACATTCCCTCAATTTTCAGACTCTTCGTTTGTTTGATGCAGCTGGTGTAACCTACGATGAGCAAGGGGGATTTCTGGTGAACGAGGGCCAGAAGAGTCTCTTGGCTCAGTTGTTCATTTCGGTGGAAGTCAACATGTAAATCAGTCACATTCAATATGAAGTGTGCCAAATGCCTTGACCCCCCCCACACAAGGACATTACTTCCATCCATCCATTTTCAGTCACTTGAGGCGCATATGTGACTTGCTTTGTTAGACCACTTGTCTCGTTCGAGTGATTCCCAAGTGCAGAGTGTTCACGACGAAGGAATTGTTTGCGAGTCTTGCATCACCAATATGCGCAAACCACATCACTCACACATATTATAATAGTATAAGCAGGGTTTGGCTAGCCCTTTAAAAAATTTAATAACTAATATATTTGGGTTTGTGTCAGTAAGACTAGAAAGAAGTTCAATAACTGATTGGCCTGATATCACAACAACAAGCAGCGGAACTGACCCTCTGGTAGGACAGCGCGTCTCTGTCGACGAGTAGGGCCCAGGGCTCCAGGAGGACAGTCAGGGCGTGCTCCTCCACCTGGTCAAAGAGCTCCTCGAAGGCGGGCCAGAGCCGCTCGTACACCCCACTCCTCTGGCCCTCGTCCAGGCCAACGCTGCTTTGCGCCGAGCAGCATAGGTAGGTGGAGTAAAGGAACTGGGCGGGAAGATGGGGACAAAGGACTTATGAGAACCCTTATGAGGGTCGTCATCGCCATCTTCCTTCTAAATAACCCAACATCCCATACCGGAATTAAGAATTATAACGTTACATTCGCGGATGCCACCTTCATTCTCAAAATTAACGGGAAGGACATTTTGTGGAGTGGATGTTGAACATAAGTTGGGATAGATGCAGTTTTTTGCTCCCTCTCTGCTACGTTTGTAACATTATTGCTCTTTTGTTAGCCTTATACCTAAACACTGGAATAAATAAATGTCTGTATTAAAGTTGTGATCTGTAAGATTATTGTGTTAAGAAATCCCATATTTTACACTATTTTTTGGCTGGCACTTTTTTTTAACAAACAGCCATTCAATTTGTTCACACGCGGGCTTCTTTATACACAGCTTTCCAATTGTTGGTGGCGGGGTCCCCCTTTCCGGGCAAGAACACACAGATTGGGCGAGCAGTGAATTGGAGAAACCAGCCTAGCCTATGTGTGGTCAGTAAACTGTCCATCGGGATGAACGTTTGTTAAAAAAAAAAAAAAAAAAAAAGAACAGCACCCTCCAGTGAAAAAACATCCCCAACAAACCTTGAATCAATGGATGAGAAGAAAGCCTACTTTACAAGGGTAAACCAATGTAAAAAAATAAAAATAAAAATAAAAAGTAAATCTTTTCAAATGAAGTTCTGGGACTTGCTAATCCACCCCACACAGACGATTTTATGGATTACCACTTTAACATTGCCAATTTGACATCATGACATTGAATCCTGACATATGGCCGTCTACCCTTCCCGGCTTCTCTGGATGGTGGATTTCGGAGCCCTGAGGTGGGCTGTGAACTGGGGCCTTATGAACGAGCTTGAATGTGTGTATTGTCCTGAGTATACAACTGACCTGCGCCTGTCTCTGGATGGTGTATGGGTCCAGGCTGTTCTGGTAGAACAGTTGATGGTAGTCCTGAAGATCAGTCCAGAAATGGATGGCGCTCTCCCACAGCTGAGATGGGAGAGGGGGGGGGGGGGGGGGGGGCGGGAGTATGATCGACTCCGATGGAAACAACAAGTACGACATGTGCAAAGGACAAAAAAATGGAATCCAGCTGCTACTCCACCTGATTTCCAGAGCGTTCACAGAAGCGTGTGAAGTAAAGACCGGCACGAGAGTTGAGGAACAGAGCTTTGAACATACTGTCCATCCCACTGCCGCACAGTGCTGGGCTACTGATACTGGAGAATGACTAATCACACACACACACACACACACACACACACACACACACACACACACACACACACACACACACACACACACACACACACACACACACACACACACACACACACACACAGCTGAAAATCGCAAAAATAAATGATGCAGATTTAGTTGCCTCTTAATCTCATACGATGTTGAGACGTGTTTAGTCCAATTGAACAGTTGCAGATATAGGCACGGAGATATAGGTATAGGGTTCCACGATTGAACAGGGTTAGACCGAAGCACTCTTCCAGTCAATCCTAAACTTAAATATGGAGCTTAATCCCTGATCAAATTTATGTTGAAGGGCCTTGAATATTGTGTTCTGTGATTGTAATTGTATGTCAAATGTATGTATATATGTTTGTTTCTTGTTGTACTTTTTGTCTTTTCTGTGATGCTGCTCTTGCATCACGCAAAAAAAAATTCAGACGGGATCTGACAATTAAGTATTATCGTATTGTATCGTATTTGTAGAACCTGGGGGGCCTTTCCACGACGTAGTGACTTCAACACCCCCACCAACCCGCCCACTGTTCCTACCGGCGTCTCGGGAGGGGATGAAGGCGGGCCAGTGTCGGGGCGGTGTGGCGTAAGACGGGCTGCACAGCGGCAGTATGGTTCTTCTTCCACTGTGGTAGAATCTGTCTGTAGCGCCCCCAAGTTAGTGGATTCGGTGCCAGCCGTCTGATTCCACCACAACCTGGGAGCCCTGCACAGGTAGAACAGTGGGAAAGGCGAAAATAGAAAGGCGATAAAATCAACAACTTTTCTGGAAATCACATGATGCAAACTAAGAGTATACAACCACAATAGGACATCCGGGACACAGGTTTTACAGTCAAACATTTCTACTCGGTACCAGTAGAAGAGCAGAGCCTCAGTGAGGCAGGGTTGAACGCGGTGCAGTTTGTCCTCTGTCCAGCAGGGGGAGGTAGCCAGCCCCAGTCTGGAGAACAGCTCCGCACTCAGACTGCTCGGACTGCAGCTCCGCATGTATCTGCTTCTCATCTGGCTCAAGTGCCTGATGGATTATATTGGATTAGATAACATTCGAAGACATGCGATAAAATGGTTCAATAGATTTTTTGATATTCATCTATAGATCTTTTTACGTTATCTCCATTTATCTGTATAGAGTTGAAAATGTTCTGTTTCAATTTGATGATATCCTAAATTATCTGTATATATTTTAGAGCTAGAACTAACGACTATTTTCATTATCAATTAATCTGTTGATTATTTTCTCAATTAATCGCTTAGCTCTTTTGTCCATGTTTCACTGTGTGTACAAAGGAGTGCGCGCTTTTGACCAGAATGTCCAGTAATTGTGATGTGGTGAAGAAAGTGGGAAATACCTGACTGACTGACTGACTGACTGACTGACTGACTGACTGACTGACTGACTGACTGACTGACTGACTGACTGACTGACTGCCTACCTACCTACCTTCCTTCCTAACTTTATAGTTAGAGATATTTTTTGGATTGTAAGATTTACATTTTTCCTGTTCCAATTTTCTGTTCTATCTTCATTCGCTTTGGCAATGAAAAGCTATGTTTTCCATGCCAATAAAGCCTTTTTTTTTTTAGACAGGCAGACAGACAGACACTGTTTTTTTCCCTCCATTTTCACCTATTCTTCCTCTCTGGGTGTTGTGTGGTCTTCAGTCTCTCTATGTCCATCCACAGATGCAGAAGCTTCTCTCCCTGCGTTCCACGTAACGACTCCTTAAACTGATCCAGGGTCCGTCTGCTGTCATAGAAACCGGCGCCATGGTAACGAACGTTGAGGACATTTTTTTTCTTCGCACCATCACTGTCCTCCTCCTGCTTGACCCCCAGTTTCTTCTGGATGCACCCCTCCATCACTTCCACCGCAGCTCTGATCACCTGCTTCACCACAGCGGCAGCAGCTAGATGTTCTAGAGGCCTGTCTGGGTCCCCTGTGGTTAGATGGAGGTGGCGGTCAGGTGGAGAAGGAGACATCGGTGAGGGTGAGAGGAGGGGAGAGATGGATGACTTGTGACTCTGACGATGGCGTCAAAACGAGTGTGTCCGTGGTTTCCGAGTGTGAGAAATGTAAATAGACTGATGGGGGCGGGGTGGATGGGGGTTTGAAGAAACCCAACTCACGGGCAAATACATACCGCCTTCCTCCAGCGAGGCGGTTGGGGCGCTGGGTCGGTCATTGCCTGTCACTGTGTCCGTCTGGTTTCCAGGGGGCTTTGTATTGCACTTGACCGACTGGTAATCTGTACTTTGTTCATCGGGATATGGTCTCCACTGAGACAGCATCTTGGCCAGTCTACAGAAAGAAAAAAAAGAAAAAAGGCTATTGACAGAATTACAGTGTGCTTGTACACAATTGTCTTTATTTGAAAGCATGTCGAGATTGATGTACGGATAAAAGACTCTTCCTTTAGGCTACCCTTTGCTAGTTTACTCAAACAACTTACAGTGTGCTGTAAAATATATTTTAGTTGGCCTTAGGAGGTTCAGTAGTGTGGGTTCAGTAGCACTGCATTATGGGTGATGGTGGAATGCACTGTGCGTGCAGGGGGTTGTAACTCTACTCAAGTCCTATTAAATGGGATGCTGGCAATGGATAAACCAAACAAGCCACAAGATTACTATTACCTTGTTATGGGTAGATATGCATCATATATATGATCACTCAAGTGATATTTTTGATTGAAATTTGGCAATGCTTCCCAAAAATCTCAACCTCCCATGTATCAAGCTTGGCTCTTTGCAGCCAGAGCATTTAAAGAAATATAGCAGGTAAAAACTATTCAAACTAGGGGTGTTTCAGCAGACAGTTCATACCAGCTCACCAGATATTTTCAATATCTCTATAAAATACTGCTGATCTTTGGTTCTGATAAAGTATCTAGTTAAAAGGCATCAATTACTGCGGCCATTCTGAACCTTTTTTTCATATCTGGGGCCATCAACTTGATATGCGTCACAAAACAATATGCTTTAGTCCAAAATACCGTACCCGTCTTTACTGTTTAGTTAGGGTGATAACAGTAAAATTATGATCAAAACAGTTATGATCGTACAGTCTCTGATGGTGCTAGTATCTTGTAAACAAAACAATAGTGAAGATGAACTATTAATCATTTTTGCCAAAGCGCCCACCCTGGAACCTCTTGAATGACTCCTGGGGATCCTGCGTTCACAAAGAATACCTGTATTCAGTGTAGCAGTCACTTTGGACAAACAGGGGGAACCGTGCATTCATAATCCACTGCATTCCTTGCTCTTTGTCCAGGCACTGCAAAAATCAGTTGAAGAGGAATGTGCTTTTTTCAGCCAACAAGAGGTCATAAACAAATGGGGTCACTGTGCATAGTGCGTCACTCACCCGGGCGGTGTAATGGTTGTCCGGCAGGGGGGCTGCGTGGGCCAAAGTCGCTGGGTCGTCTGAAAGGAGCTGAGCTCTGCCGTGGTGCAGGACCGCGGAGATCTTCCGGCGGAGGCACCGCTCCCCCGGGCTCACCGCCTCGAAATGCCCAGCAGCACGGCTGAAGAACACGGCAACTGGGAAGCACTGGGTTCAATAGACAGTGAAACCTATTAATTTCGGCAGGTTGTGTACACACACACACACACACACACACACACACACACACACACACACACACACACACACACACACACACACACACACACACACACACACACACACACACACACACACACACACACACACAAAGTTAGGGATATTCGGCTTTCGGATGAAATTTCAAGATGAACCTAAAATGCACTATAACCTTTACAGGTGAACTTAATTTGACCTTCTCTAAACTTTTGAATGCACATGTCCAACTGTTCAATGTTTCAGTACTTTTTGCACAACTTGCTGTTCTCTAACAAAGAGCTGAACGGCAAAATTCACAACAGGTGTTTGATCCATGAATCGACCAATACATTTCCTGGTTCAATTACAATTGGTATTTAAACAGTCCTCTTCATCATGCTGTTCACATTTTGACATCATGAGACCAAGACAACACCTAACAACTGATCAACAGTACCTCGCCATTGTGAGGCTTCAAATAGGATGTTCTCAGAGGGAAGTGGCTACTGAGCTTAGAGTGTCACAGAGTGCTGTTCTCTGATGAAAGTCGATTCACGTTGAGCAGAAATGATGGCCGCCAACGATGTTGGAGACGTCAAGGAGAGCGCTATGCATCAGCCCAGTTGTCACCAGATGAGCCTTTGGTGGTGGTGGTGGTACAGAGTGGGCAGGTGTGTCTAGTCAATACAGAACTGCCCTACACTTTGTGAATGGTACAGTGACAAGCCCATACTACCTGAATATCATATATATATATATATATATATATATATATATATACACAGTATATACATACATATATACACACAGAGACATATCTATCTATCTATCCATTTTCCATCCATCCATTTTGACTTTTTTTGGACTTAAAGCAGTAGTTTTGCATTTAAGAAATATCTAGCTTCTACCACTGGGTGGCAGAAAATACAGAGAGATACTGTATATTGAGTCTAGGACCATTTGAAGTACAACACAACACAAACAAAAAATATATATTTTGAAATAATCCATTTAAAACTATCCAAGGAACAATCTCTACAAAAATACAAAAAAATATTTGAAACCATTGGCAATGTCTTAAAATGCCATACAAGAATTTCGGAAATGGAAATTATTGGGGGGGGGGGGGGGGGGGGGGGACTGTACAACAGATCCGAATCCAAGCTTTTATACCAATCAGCCATAAAATTACCACCACTGACAGGTGAAGCGAATAACATTGATCTTCCTGTTCCAAAGGCACCTGTCAAGGGGTGGGATATATTAGGCAGCAAGTGAACAGTAAACAGTTCTTGAATTGATGTGTTGGAAGCAGGAAAAATGGGCAAGCGTAAGGATCTGAGCAACTTTGACAAGGGACAAATTGTGATGAACGACAGGTCTTGTGGGAAGTTCCGGGTATGCAGTGGTTAGTACCCACCAAAAGTGGTCCAAGGAAGGACAACCAGTGAACCTGCGACAGGGTCCTGGGCACCAAAGGCTCATTGATGCGCATGGGGAGTGAAGGCTAGCTCGTCTGGTCCAATCTCACAGGAGAGCTATGTGGCACAAATTGCTGAAAAAATTAAAGGCGTCAGAACACAGTGCATTGCAGTTTGCTGCGTATGGGGCTGCGTAGCCACAGACTGGTCAAAGTGGCCATGCTGACCCCTGTCCACCCCCAAAAACGCCTACAATGGGCACGTGAGTGTCAGAACTGGACCATGGAGCAATGGAAGAAGGTGGCCTGGTCTGAGAATCACATTCTATAATTTACTGTAGATGGCCGAGTGTGTGTGTGTGTGTGGTACCTGGGGAAGAGATGGCACCAGGATGCACTATGGGAAGAAGGCCAGCCAGCGGAGTCAGTGTGATGCTCTAGGCAATGTTCTGTTGGGAAACCTTGGTTCCTGGCATTCATGTGGATGGATGGTGGTTACTTTGCGACGTACCACCTAGCTAAACAGTGTTGCAAACCAAGTACACCCCTTCATGGAAACGGTATTCCCTAATGGCAATAGCCTCTTTCAGCAGGTTAATGCGCCCTGATACACTGCAAAAATTGTTCAGGAATGGTTTGAGGAACATGACAGAGAGTTCAAGATGTTGACTTGGCTTCCCAATTCCCCAGATCTCAATCCGATTGAGCATGTGTGGGATGTGCTAGAACAACAATCCCAATCCATGTAGGACCACCTCACAACTTACAGGACTTAAAGAATCTGCTGCTAACGTCTTGGTGCCAGATACCATAGGACACCTTGACGAGTCAGAACTGTTTTGGCGGCACAAGGGGGACCTACACAATATTAGTGGTGGCTTTAATGTTGTGGCTGATCTGCGCGCGCGCGCACACACACACACAATTTAAATTGTATTATTTATTTTATATTCTATATCTGACACGTGAGTGCTGGTCACCGGGAGCCTTGCTAAGGAAACTAAATATCGATTCCAAGTTCATTCTGTATTTCAGCAGTATTCACATAAAACTGTCCACTTTCGACTGCCTTTTCACTGAACCACCTCAACAGAATCACATTAATGAAACAATTAAATCGGATAATCTTTTTTTTTTTTTTACCGGAAGACTCAAGAAGTCGTTGAAGAAATCAACCAATGTCTCATCAGAATTCAAGTAGTGCTCCTGTACAAACAAAAACAGAGAGGGAAACTATAATAATAATGAAGTCAGCAAAGACCAGCAGGATGGAGGAGAATCTATTCATCTGGTGTAACATGTACTCACAAAATTCCCAGCAGTGATTTCAGGAAGAGCTATTAAAAAAACAAAAAGAGCAAATAAATCTTCTCGTTATCTGGTCAAGTTATTGTAGTAGTGTTCAATTTCTTAAAAGTGCCGTCCCCACCTGCTATCTTCGGCCTGTACATTCTTCACCTCAGAATCAAAGTTAGCTGCAGGGGTGAAGTGGAGGAGGCCACCGAGGCTCTCTGTGTAATGACACACACTGCAGGTTGCTATGGGAGTGGACTCAATTCCAAACCGGGGGGAGGGGGCAGTAAAACTTTAACTAGAGTACAGGGGTGGGGGGGGGACATGGATAGTGCATTGGCTGGTCGAAATAAGCCAAAGGCTAAAGACACACACACACACACACACACACACACACACACACACACACACACACACACACACACACACACACACACACACACACACACACACACACACACACACACACACACACTTCAGTTGAGAAATATCTAACTTCTACCACTGGGTGGCGGCAAATACCTCGAGATGCTGAATATTGAGTTGAGGAAACCCTAACCATTTGAACACAGACAAAAATAAATGTATTTTAAAATGATTTATTTAAAAGTATCTGGGAAAAAAATTCTACAAAAATACAAAAAAATGTTTTACAGATATTGGCAGTGCCTTAAAATGTCATACAAGAACTTCAAAAATTAAAAGATTGGGGGGGGACTGAACAATAGATCAATATGTGCAAGAAATGACGAGGAGCTTATGACAGACAAATCTGATGGCATCTGCTGGTCACACACACACACACACACACACACACACACACACACACACACACACACACACACACACACACACACACACACACACACACACACACACACACACACACACACACACACACACACACACACAGAGAGAGAACAAAATATATATATCAACTACAATACATAGATAAACACATTCAGGGGCTCAGAACAGCTGCACCTATGCAACTGGTCTCTCTCAAAAAGAAAAAAAAAAAAAAAAAAAACCTCATTGTGGCATTAGCGTAGCGTCCCGATAGCATGGTGAGACACTGCAGCCCAGCTACAACCTCCTGAGGTTACGTTTGCTCTGAACACTTCCCGGTAGCAGCACGTCTCTCTTACTGCGACGGTCGGCGGAGCGGCTGGCACACTCTCTGGACTCGTGGAAAGCACACAAGCAGGCTGTGCAGAACTGAAATGCGCAGTCGGCCCTGCTACACAGGCCCTCCTTTTTGATGGGGTGACACCTTGCCGGATGCTCGCATCTCGGGCACGGCTTGAGGCACTCATCATTAAACAGGGTTTTGGCCACCTGGTCAAACAGGGAAGGCATGAAGACACTTTGTTGGTTAACACTATGGAACACAATACATTAACACACTTAGTCTTTTTCCGTGAACCCATCATGTTACCCCATGTGGGGTGTGGCCCTAAGGTTGAGAATGTTGGTTCTAAAAGGAACTCACTTGAAGGAACTTGTCCCGTTTGCTGCTGCTCGAGTGTGACTTCTTAAGCTGTGATGGGGTGCAATTGCTTTTCCCAGACTGTGGGGTGCAGTATCCAAAGCTCTTGGAATGGGACTGGGACTGGACCGATCTGAGGACTGGCCTCTCGACCAGAGTCAGCCTGGTCTCAGCATCGGGGACATGGCCAGAAGCACCAAGCTGCAACACAGCACAACATATTAGATAGATGATGCCTTGAGCCACTTTGTCAAACTCAATAAATAACTGTCTGTATCATAGTCAAAGCAACAAATTAAATCTACCTCAAGAGAAGCCTCCAGCTCACTTGGATGAAGCCTTCTCCTACAGCTCGCCTGTTTGTCCTGCAAGATGATTTCATTCCAACTAGTGCACACCTGACCAAACCTGTACAAACACAAGCCACAAAAACATTTGTGTGACCTATTGGCTACGGAAAAATCTCAGAAAACAAAATTTTGACCCGCCAAGGTACTAAAAGGCTGCATCACGTATGCCGCCTATATACATGTAGAAAACGCTGGGTCTAAGATTATAGATCATTCAATGTTATTAATGCTGTGTTGTTATGGCATTCAAGTAGAATATGGAGCAGGAAAGACCTATAGGTTAATAGAATTATGTCTTAACTAAAAAAGAAAATTAAGCACAAATTTGATCAAAATGGAAGCCCTATATCTTTTTCATGTTTCGATTCTGATTCTTTTCACAGTTGAGACTTACTGTCTGACCACAGACAGGTTATTTTAAAACTCTATGATCCTGCCTGAGAAGCCTAATTGCTGTCAACCAAAAGCTATTATCTGGAGATGTTATTCAAATGCTCTACTTCATGTTAGATTGACATGTGGTGGGTTGCTCAATATAATATCTGGCAGCAACCCATCTCACCTTCTTTAAGAATAATATTCTTTATTTTTTTGTCTGGCATTTAGCAGATAAAAAAAAAAAAAAAAAAAAACTGGTTTCCCAATGGTGTGTTTTCATTGTTTATCCATTTTCAAACAAATTCCTAATGCAATATATTTTTATGCATTAAATTCAGAGACAAATCCAGAACATCTACTAGGAATGTGTATTTGTATAGAAAAAGGTATTTGCCGTACACTTTTATAAAAAATATAACAACTTCCCACCTGTATACATCCTCTTGGGACAGGTGGTTGAATATGACAGCCAGGATGTGCCTTAGGTTTCTCTTCTTTAGTTCTGTGAGCACATCCACCTTTCCCAAACCCATCTTGCGTCCGATGAGCCCCGCCAAAGGCATGGTGGTCCTAAACGCCAGCGGGGTCTCAGCTAGTGCCGCAATGGACCTCAGCTGCTCTTCCAGACAAGGGCTCTGGTCGACGGACATCCGGGTTTTCTGCTGACACATGGCATGGACAAGCTGCAGGGCAGGAGTCATTGAGAGATTCTCAAGGCTGACTGGGGTTGTCCGGAGCGGGGTGATGCTCTGACTAGCTGGGGCTTTGCCAAGAGGGGTTACTGTAGCTTGCTTGGCTGTTGGAGTGCAAAAGGGAGTAGCGTTGTCTATTTTGGCAGAGGTAATGCCAAGGGGCATGGCTCGACTGCTTAATTTTGTAACAGACTGCCTGGATGGAGTAACATTGGAAATCAGAAACACTTCATCCTCTTTACTGAGGCTTTGGCACTGAGGAACACACTTGTTTTTTACACCCATCAGGTTGACGTCGGCACGCACCCGGCCAATATTCCTGATGTCCTCTTCAGACTGTGAGCCCCCTTCTCGGAGCGTGGAGAGTCTTTGCTGGCGCTGCAAACGGGTGCGCCGCTTTGCCTCCGCCAGGTGCGGGGTTTCACAGCGGCTCCTGGGGGCTGATGAGAAGGGCAGCAGCTCCTGGAATGAGCCGTCATGTTCTGAAAGAGAGTCCTGGGATTTTTCAAGAGCCAGGGAGCCGATACCGCTGTCCTCAGACACAGACCTGTTTGAAGGTTAAGAATGAGGGGTTAAGCTTTGCATACATTATATAAACGCCACCATTATCTTTAATCAGTAAAGTCTCATTTCATTTGCAGGTCAAACAAACAAAAAAATAGCATGTACCTTGTGTACTTGGGGACACATGTGGATGGCGGCGTGCACAAGGCATCTGGACTCTCACAAGTCACGCTGCTGCCAGGGGTGTTAGAGTTTTCCCTTGCCAGGGCAGAAAGAAATGTATCCAGGTGTGGGGTCTCTAGATGTTCTGCGGCGAGGTGGCCAGAGGATATGACGCTCTCGTTGAGATCTGCGTCAGAGAGCGAGATTTTCCTCACAAAGCTAGACAAGTCCCCACTGGCATTTCCGCCATCTTTAAAAGTAGAGGTCTTCACCTGAGAGAAGAAAAGCCGTCGTTTTCTACCAGAAAAGGCCACCTCCAGCTCAGTTTTTAAAGTGCTAGAAGCAAACGCTCCAAAAGTTATACTGTCTGGAGAGTCATAGGAGCCACCGAAACAGGACTTGGAATTGGACTCTGTCGCCTTTGTGTTTGATGTCCTTTCATCATCAGTTTTGACATCTTTGGCAGATTCCGGGTGACACATGAGAAGTTTACGTCGCAGCAAGGCATCTTTCTTAGATACTTTAGGAGTTTCGCACAAGCCAACTCCAGATGGCTGTTGTGCCCTCCTACTTTGGTCCAAAAATCGAACAGTTTCTTTACTCCTCTCCTTCTTGGGGGTGACTGACAACGGGAGGTTCTCTTTAGGAATTTCATTAAAATGGTCTGAAGACGACAGTCCACGAGGTACATACTTAGTCTGGCCGGCCCTCTCCGTGCTGAGGATTAAGTCAGAGTAGCCACTATCAGAGATTCCATAATAATGCGGTTCTTTGCATCGATGTAGTTGAACAGCTGAATCTGGAGTGCTGTCCATTCTCCTCCTCAGATGTGCACTCTTTTTAATCAATCACAAAGAGAGAGCTGTGTCAAATGCCCTGCAAGAGAATAACAGAAAAAAAGACAGTGATAATGATGTTCAAGAGTCATTAGTAAGGCTGGGCAATATTGACAAATACCACAATTTATTCATTCATTCATTCATTTACGACTGCCACCAATCCCCCTCTTTGGAGAAGAATCTTACCATGTTTTGATCTATAAACAACTAATCGTCATTACTTCTCCAAGGGAGGGAGAATCAGGCGAGACAAATAAAGCTGTTCCAAGCAGCGGAAAAGGCCCCACAGCCTGCAGCCATATAGACACTCCACGACCGCAGGAAAGCTCTGAGCACCATGCCCTGCAACCACAGAAGACCCCCCCAGCTACCAGAGAAACTGGGAGCCCACCAAGCAACACCCACACACGGCCCCAAGGAGCATAACCCAATCCCAGAGAGCGTGAGGAGACCCTGCACCCCTGAAGCGTACACATAGAACCCACACCCACGTGCAGGCATAACACGCACCCACAAGCGCAGAACCGGGAGCGTGGGTGCCAGGCACAGACCACAGGCCTGGAGCCAGGTCCCATGCCGACAGACCGACACCTGCCAGAACTGCCCACCCCGCAGGCGAGCGGGCGGGGGCAGTTCAACGCCCCGCTCAAAGGCGAGGCCCACCACACCACAACGCGCTAGATGCCCCACCTGGCCACAAGCCCAGAGCGCCAACCCACAAATATTTTTCACAGATACTATGATATTGATCATTTGACAATGGATATTTTAATATTTAACATTCATTAGTAATGTAGATATTACGACCAAGCAGGTAGAGGTGCTGGTATAGTATTGAACAGCAAGAGCACTATTAAGCTCGGAAAAATTGCATGACTTTACTGTAATGCAACACTGAATTATATCACTATGTGAAAATAAAACTCAGATATCATATCGATATCATATCGATACATCACACAGGCCAGCATTAGACAAACTACGGATAAGACATGGTAAAGCGGAGGCCCCTAACTTAACAGATGTTTTTAATTGTTTGTCAGTTTGTCGACCAGAAGAAAAGCTGTCAGGAGCTCAGCACGCCCAGCTGTTTCATCAGTGTTTGGTCTGTGTTCTACAAAACATACGACTGTTCCGTTCTACCCGGACGTGATTTGTTTCCTGGGGCATAACAATGCAGTAAATAACGGGCCGATGTAAAATGTAAAAAATTAAATGGAGAATAAAGCATGAATATAATAAACATAACAGTAATTACGTAGGAAGCAAAACAGCTGACGGAGGTTGTCAAACCCTAACCCTAATTCACGCTTGGGCAAGACGTGAATAATATTCATCTCGCATGCTCGTCGTGTTTTAAAAAAAAAAAAAAAAAAAGGGCCGTAGTGACCATCTTTTTTCCGGCGGCGACTGAGCACATACATTGTACTTTCCTCCGTGGTAGCCATTTTTAAATAACCCGCTCAGCGCTTCCTCCTTGAACATTAATGACTTTGGTGGCCCCCTGTGGATTAGCGTTGATGACTCCGGCATGGCCCCAAAACGTGGGTGTGTAAGAAAACCATGTGCGTAAGGTCACGTACCTGCGTCCGCGTATTGTAGCTTGCATAGAGTATGTAAATGGTACTAATTAGGTCTAGTTAAGTCTCGGCCGCTAACTTAAAAAAAAAATAATCACTTTACATATGTTATAAAAAGGAAAAAAAAGTGCTGCCAGAATAAATTATTGTTATAGGCTGTTTTTAAGCTACTTTCCGATATGTTTTACTTGTTTGTCGGGTCGAAGAAAAGCGGTCAAGAGCCCAGCATCTTGTCTGCGGGTGCTGGCGGGGAACTCAGCACTCCCTCCAACCCGCCTGCTTTTTAAATGGTGCCGCTCTGCTACTTTGGTTTGCCCGCTAAAAGAGTCACCGCGGCCGCCAAACCGAGTATCGAATCAGGGGCCTCCGCCCTCCACCCCGTGGGCCCAGTGTTTGATACGCTACGAGGGAAGCTTTCGGGGCGGCGCTTGCCGCTTGGTGGAGCGCAGGTACAGACCTGAGCCCCCCCCCCCCCCCACCCCCGCCGAAGTATCTGTACCGACTCGATAACACATTCTCATGAGCCCACGACACCAGGGACATTTGACGCACAGCCACATAACTAAATACCTACTTTCAGACATAAATCTGAGTAAACAAACACGTGGTAGCGAGTGGCCAGGTTAGTTCCATCGGGCCAGACGTTATTCGCCTCCGCTGGCACCGCTCGTCGCTCAATACTGAACCCTTGACGTCGGGGCTCGACCAGCTTTTCAAATTTGGAGCCCACTGCACAGGACGGTCACGTGTTTCCGCTTTTTGCGTCGGCGGTGTTGGGTCGTGGACGGGTCTTTTTTTTTTGGGAGGAGGAACAGAGGGACGCGAACCTCGCTGGGTGATGAGCTGCTATTTGTTGCAGGGTTTTACGCGGTGCCGTTTTTTTTTTGTTTTGTTTTTAAATTGCAGCCTCCAAATGCTTCCTCCTTTATGTAAGCGCCAGCCTGCGCTCTTCCCTCGGCGGGAGGTGCCCTGGCAGAAAAGGAGCCAGGTCACGTCAGGTTCACAAAGCGAAGGCGCACACGCACTGGTCTGACGGAGGTTTTATTTCATTAGTTATTTGACGAGTATTATTTACGTGTGGAAAAGTTTGTTATTTATGTCATTTGCCATTACGCAGACATTAAAGTTAAGGGCGGAAATAACGCCCCCCCCCCCTCCTAGGAAAAACAGGATCCCCCCTCAATAATCACTGTAAACATAACTATATAATTTTAAATAATATGTAGTGAAAGCATTGTGCTAATTATCGACGCAAAATAGTGCGTTTTTAAGTTTCGAATGATTGCGCCCCCCCTTCATATGCCTGACAGAGGTTTGGTCCACTGCCAACCCCACACACAATCTTATGCGTCAACGTGGCCGCCATATTGGTACGGTGCAGCCGTGTATGTCTATGGGGACAGGACGTCCATCAACAACTGAAATCATAACTCACTGAATTTTCAACCGATTTTCAAGCGGTTCGGTTTGTTACAAATGCCAGACGTGCATTTATGATACAGGATACTTGGTTAAATTAAAAATGCGCGGTTTCATACTAAAATACGTATTTTATGTAGAGCGTAACAGTAAGATTTCGACATTATGATACAATTCATTTTATTATAGAAATATAATTGATATTCATTTTAATATTAATATTAATAATACGATTAACTTACCCTATGAAATTAGGTTCTAAGCATATTCCTTTTTTCTAACTGCATGTAAAATGGCTGCCATGGTGTAATTTTGTTTATAATTTTGGAAATAAATGAAGACCTAATTCATAAAAAATACATAAACAACAAACACTAAAGTTTAAATATTAACTACGTTTCTGGCAGGCTTCATAATGTTCTGGACTTTACACATTGACAGCAAAACATTAGAGATCCGCTTCTTTGGGAAAACTAAATGTAATTATGAGCTTTATTTCAGTTACTGGGCGTTGCTTCTCTCCTACTACTGTAAATACCTTGCATGATGTGCAACCCTTAAGTTATTTATCAATTATCCAGTATATATAGTAGTAATAAGGGTTTTCTATATACACTGTACACGGAATACGCCAGTGTTTTTGGCGGCACCTTCATAATAATATAATAATATATATCCTTCAAATTACTTCATAAGGCTAATTATTTTGGTGTTCGTTATATGATTGGCTAGCTATAAAAAAACGTATCAATATAAGAATTCATTTTAGGGAGTATTATATTTGGAGTAATAATAGAGGACAAGAGGGTGGGATAATTGATCAACATTTTATTAATTTAAACTTAATTCTTCATTCATAAATTCTAAAAATCCCCATCGAAATGCATTTTTTTCTTTAAGGATTTCTCACAATTTTATATTTCATTAAAATGCATTAATTCTTGAATTCCTGCTTTCAGGAATGCACTTAAATTATCTTCTTTATTCTCAGTTTACAATTTAATATGACTACCTTTTAATGTCTCTTTTCTACATTGATATAATTTTTTTCTGTCTACATTTAGTCTATTATTTACCATAATGTTTCATATGATGACTGTATATACTGTAAATGAATAATTAAAAAAATGCTTTTCCTAATCATATTCCCAACCCGCTGCTCAGATAATAAAGTATATAAACATCAAAGGAATTAATTAATGTTTCAACATATGAATCACAACAAATCAAGATAAATGCATAATGGATCTAACACTGACCTTTTCGCTCCCCATTCCACTCCTGTGAGACATCTTGTCAATTCATTCATTGAGTTCTTCGACTTCTCAACATTTTTTTCAAATACGTGCTGCCCAAGTTAGCTTCCTGTCAAAATGAACCCCGGGAAATCGGAATGACTCTACCCTTTATGGAGAGTATCTCCATATTCATCCCCTACTTTCCTTGCGGTGAACAATACTACTTTCGTTGTTTTCCCGCAGAAAACCCAAATCCCCACTTGACCAACCTATGTATGATTTGGTTTCTCTTCTCCCCCTTAAAAAGCCCCATAAAGATCCATCGTCTCTGAGTAAATGTCATTTATCATTACGATACGATACAACTTTATTGGTCAGTAGGGCACTGAAATTCATTTTGCGTCCCTGGGAAAGGCCCCTCAAAACATTTAGGACGTACAGATAAACAATCACTGGAGTGACAAGAAAGGACACAAGTACCAATGGCACCTGGCATGACAGCACAACGATGCACAAGCAACACAGATGACTGATTAGACAAGCACAGGTGTTGACAGGATAAATGACAGGTAAGTCAATTTACAAAGACATAAGAAGACTAATACCCATGAAATCATAAAAGGCTCTGGAATCATTTTTGTTTGTTTAGTAGTAGAAAGGACTGATGTACAAAAGGAGTTTTTAAGCATATTTCGATTGAAGGAATGGACTCTAAAAGCGCCTATTTGAAGGCAGGGGCTGATATTCATTGTGCAATTATTGAGAACAAAGGGCACATCACAGTCCCCCCAAGGTGTGCCATTCACCGCAACATAACCGGTTGACATTACCCCTCCCACTCTTTACTCTTGTTATTATTTTGTCTAATCCAATTGAAAAATTCCCCTCCTATTCTCATTGCGGTCAGTTTTATCAGTTAACCGTTCTTCCACAATAAATAAAAAATGGCATACATCTTCTCAATGTCCAGAAACATTAATGCCTTATTAACTTGCGGTTTCCTTACTTCAGTCTCCAAACACACCACAGGGTACCAACCCACAATGTACCTACTTTCGAAGAAAGAAAGAAACAAAACTGGACAAGCTTAGCTCCTCTTTATTTGTCACTGCACACACCACAACACATTCATAGGGGTAGCCACGGCAGCCCACACACACAAACACACACACACACACACATACACACACACACACAAACACACGCAATTAATGGAGGCCAAATATGTTCTCTGCTTTTATATCATTAAGGCTTGTCCTTCCTCTGGGGAGCAGGCCAGGAGCAGGTGGGCAGCTTACAGCACCCAGGGACCAACTTCAGGGTCCATGGTTGGTCAGATGATGTTTCTTCTGCGTGTTTCAATGGTGTTTTTTACAATGTTATACCACGGGGAGAACATGCCAACTCCACACAGAAAGGCTCCTTATCGGGGAAGTATGTCCGGGTGTTCGCTGCATGTGCCCGAGGACCCACCCGAGGATTCTTAGGGTCCCCAGCCCCTCCTGATGGCCCAGAGGGGACTGGGGACCTAGGGCTCTGCTGCGCTCTGTGTTGCCGCAGGATGCTGTCTCCCCTTCCCGTGCTGTCCCTTCTCTGTCCCCCATTAGCCCCCAGGGGCAGCTGCGGGGCAGGGGTGCCTGGACAGGGGTGCTGGCGCTGTGCACGACCCGATCACATCTGGCGGGACTGCCCCATAATGGAGGTCGGACAGGTGGTTCAGGTCGCTGCTCGCCAGGCCCCTCTCCCGGTCTGGAAGGGACCTACATTGTACCGGTAAGAGTACAAGGGGGTAGACATCAGGCTTTGGTGGGCTCTGGAGGTGTCCTGCAGGAGGTTACCCAGGCCTCCGCTGGATTTTCTCCCTTTGAACTCCTCTTCGGCAGGACACCCTCTGGAGCGTGTTGGATCTAACTAAGGAAAACTGGGAGGAAGGGCCTGGCACCAATAAGAACGAAGTTCAGTATGTTATGGACCTGCAAGCAAAGCTACACGCATCAGAGCAGTTATAACAGGGGAATTTGCTCCAGGCTCATGAACGTCAACGCCGGTTGTATGATAGAGGGGCTCAGCTCAGGAAGTTTGCACTGGGAGACAAGGTGTTTGTGCTCCCTACCTCCAGCTCTAAATTACTTGCGGCAAGGGCCTTTCGTGGTCACGCGGCAGGGTGGGGAGGTCGATTATGAGGTTGTGTGGTCACCACCAGCGAGGCTTTTTGTTTATGTTCATCAATAAAACTCATGCCATGTCGGCGCCCCACTGCCAGAAAGACTTCCGTCTCCCTCACTAAACCCGTACAGGTGGGTAGAGATTCCTACAATCGACAAAGCGCAAATAGGCATACAGGCGGTCCATGAGACAATTAACCGTGGTCAGAAGGCTTTGCAGATCCCAAAGATGTGTGCCACACGTTGGCTGTCCATAGAGCCTGTTGTGTCTGGAATCCTGGACCAATGGGAGGAGCTGAAATTACGGATGTTGGGGTTCAAGTTGTTATAATGTGCATAAGTTCGTCTGATTGGAGAGGAAGTGTGCAGGACAGTGTGGGAGGAGAGGGGATCTCTGGATGCGAGTGGAAAGAGAGAAATGGTGTCTGAAGAGAAGTCCGTAAAAAAGTCTGTAACAAAAAGGGAGAGGTTGGTGTTTTCCAACTGGACACCTCAACCCCGGGGTAGGTGCAAGGCAATAAAAGTGGCTTTGGCTTTACACGGAGGTTCCGTCTGTCTCCTTCATTGTGTCTGTCCGGTTGACACCGCTACGCCTCACAGTATTATCAAATGTGTTAAAAAATATTCGCTGTTGTTTTCAATATTCCTCCTCCACCTCTTTACAACTTGTCTGGGTTGCTTCACCACGTAGCTGGTGGACTTCCCTTAAACTGTGCTGGAAGCCAAATTCCTATCCACCAACAGTTGGAGTAATGAAAGTGGAGGACATACAGTGGGGTCCAGATCTTTTTCCACACGCCTTGAAAAGCTGCCCATTTCGCAGAATATGACGTACTGGTGGAGGCGGCTTTCGCACCCTCATTTGTGCGCACAACGTCCTGAGAGAGCCCCAGACTCTCTAACAGTTCCCCACGGCCAGGCCCACAGGCGCTGGCCTATCACCGGGTCATTCCTGATCGCTCCCTCCGCTTGGGAGAAA
>NC_137195.1:30369672-30478613 GCF_960531495.2 Zeus faber
GATTGTGGGTGCCGTGTGTACTTAAGAAAACAATTAAAATGGTGGAGCTGTTTACTTAGCAAAATAAATTACCTCTCAAAAATATTTCATAAATAATCTTGCCATCCATCCCTTAAAACAAAGAATCGTCCTTATTGGAGAAACATAAAAATGACGTGTTGCTTATTTTATTCATAGTTTAAGAGACATTTTTCATAAAACAAAAAAAACAAAAAAACCCTGATCATGTGTCCAGGCATCCATTTTTCAAAGATCAGCGCCATTGCGACTCACACCGTAACTTCCTTCCTATTTGCTATCGCCCGGCACTCAGCGCTGCTCATTAGCATAAAGTTCAAACCCATTCCGTTCTTTTGTCACCATGAAGCTGTCAGCTGGTCGCTGGTTGTTGCCCCGCCACCTGCAGCTGGATGAAGCTGAGCTCCGTTTGAAATGCATTTCAGCCTGTGGCATTGCAGCCTGTGACATAGCAGCGTGTCGCTTTGCAGCGCATGTACGCTGGTGGTGTGATCCTACCATAACCGCTATCTGTTTCCTATCTCTAGCCCTGCTGCGCCGCGCCACCGTCCACAAACAACTGGGCAACTTCCAAATGGCTGTGGAAGACCTGAGGACCGTGCTGGTTGAAGAGCCACAGAATGCCGTTGCCGCCGTATGTGCTTTCAATTCTGACTCGGCCCATAAATGTTAGAAGCAGATCCCATCCCATATGTTGATATGGTTTTGACAGTTTTAGACACAGCGGTCGTACAAATTTGTGAACCTTTTGGAATTTTCTGAATTTTTGCATTAATTGGACCTCAAATGTGTTCAGATCTTCATCTGGTGGAAGAAGATAAAGTAATCTGATGACATTGTAGGCCACGACACACTTTTTACAATAAAATAATCCTACACCACACCACTATCCTATTAACCACTAAAAATGTCACAAACCCCCTAGAACTGCGTTATTATTATGGCCTACTAATAGTGATGCAAGACTAGCGAACAAATCTTTTAGATGAGTTGGGACTCCAGAGTCACTCTGAAAAAAAAGCGGGCAAGCGATTCTTTGACTTAAAAACTCAAAAAATATAAATAAAACTTTAAAACTGAGGACTGAATTAAAGTCCAAGGCAAATAAAGTTCTAGGTATTTGGCATAATTCATATTGAATATGACTGATATACTTTTTGCATTCCACCAAAATGAGTTATTTTGAAAGAATTAAATGATTGTTTGGAGAATTCCAATCACAACTCAGAGAAAAACCGACTCTTCAGACTCTCAGTTCATTGTTCACCAGGAGTGCTCCCTCATTCACTGTGCGCTACACCAACTGAGTCAAACAAACGAAGAGTCAGAAAATGTAACAAGTCTTTACTCTTTAGTGAATCTTGAATAACCAAATCTCAAAAAAGAGTCAAACCTTACATCACAACTAATAGTTTTTATTTTCAGTGTGAAACTTGAGCTTGTTCTGATGTATCACTGGGTTAGTTACTTGATTTTTATCCGCCAAACATCACTTTCTACACAAGTAGACATTAATTGTCTTATTTGAAAATATCGATTTGTTTGAGGTTAGAGAATTTTGTTTATGATTAATAACATTACATTTCCAATGTGTTTGTTTTTTATTTTCTTTGTTGTTTTTTTTTCTTTTAGAAACTTTTGACTGAAATTGACAATAAGAGGAGGGAAGGCCAACTGGAGAAGCAGCACAAAAAAGGCAAGAAAATTCTCATTCAAGAAATCGAGGAGGAGGAGGGCAATGACAACGATGAAGATGAAGAGAAGGCAGAACAGAATGAGAGTGAGGCCCTCTGGACACCATTGCCGTACTCCTTTAGACATTACTTTAAAACAAATGCACTTACATCGAGTTCACTTGTGATTAGGAGTCGAACCAACTGTACATCTAGATTTAATGTGTTTTCTAATTCGATTCTGTTTTACCGTTTTACATGTCCCTTAAATCTGAGCTGTTCAACTGGTGGCCTGGGGACCGAATGTGTCCCGCCCATCACTTGTTGAACAAGATAAATTAGTTATAAATGAAAGAAAAAAAGACACGCATTAGACTAAAATGTCCTCCAATAAAAAGGCAGTTTTCCCCGTAGTCCCAACCATTGCCAATCACAACTTTTTCACTCTTATTTCGGTCAAACTGCTGTAGTTTTGTAAACAGCCTGGGATATTACATACATATTTTCTTTCACACGGGAAAAATAAGTGAATTGGCAATGTAACTAAATGCAGACGAATAGCCCTAGTGACTTAAATCGTCACGCGGAGACAGAGTTGCATACTTGCTTTGTGTCGCCGTGTGTGAGGTTTGCTGAATGAGGAAACAGAACTGGCCCCGTCATACTATATGTAGATAAAGTCATTTCTATTCTTTCTGATGTGAGGATTTGGACTTCAGTTCCCTCCTTTAAGCTCCAACTGATTTTCCCTCTAATCAGTGAAATCGCTCATTGCTAGAGGTGTGTGTTGAGCATGTGAGGAAGACTGTTTTACTCTAACAAATCCCTACATCTCTCTCGCTACTGGAGAGGACCCCCCCGCCCCCTGCCCCATGTAGTCACATGATGTTGCATAGTGTGGGTTCTTCACCCCACCCCCCAAGCCCACAGCGCCTTTGCAGTTCACTGTCAGGAGAGGCTGCACTTCCTGGAACTTCCCCTTCCCTGTGTTGTGTGTGTCCAACCCTCCCCCACTGTGATGTAACCACTGACTGCATCCTGTGGGTGTGTCTCTGTGTCTCTCATTCACACCCTCTCGGTCGCGCTCTCTCTCTCTCTCTTCTATTTCTCTTTGTCTCTCGCTCGCTCTCTCGCTTTGCCCCCCTCCCCTTTTCCCTCCCTCCCTCCCTCCCTCTCCTTTTCAAGCTTGTCCGGTCGAACCAAGACAGCCTGCCGGAGGGGAGGAGAGCCGGGCTTCTCCTGCCGAAAGGGGAGACATGGGCAACGCTCAGAAAAAACCCCACGGTCGGGGGGATGCTGGGGGTCCGCACGCCGAGCCCGGCACCTCCCAGGGACACCGGAGGAGCTGGGGGGGTAGCTCAGACAAGTACAGAGTGCCGCATGAGTCTCCAGGAAAGGTGGCCAACGGAACAAACAAGAGGGGCTCCACAGCCTCGGCAAAGCAGGCGGATAAAAGCAGCGGCGGCAGCAGCTCCTGGGGGGCGCCGACGGGAGGAGACGTCAACAGCGGAGGGAGGAACGTCAACCTGGACGCCCCCTCTGGAGCCCTGCCCCCACCACTGGCCCGGTTGAAGAACGAGGGGAACCTGTTCTTTAAGAACGGACAATTCTCCGACGCCCTGGAGAAATACTCTAAGGCCATCACTGGCTTCACAGACTCAGGTAGACTTTACGTGCTTATAACATATAATAGTTGGTTAGTTAGTTATGCCAGAGTTCCAAAGATTGTGTCAAAAGTGAATTTTTTTAACATTCTGAACTACTCACTTCTGCTCGCTTTGAATACGCTACACGACAGCAAGACTCACAGCTTACCCTGGAGTTTACACGTCCCAGTGCGACCCACCACCATAGTGGTGTAGGCCATAGGTGTTGTTTTATGGTGTTTCATCATCATCACCGGCCTTCAAACTGGTTTCCTGCATTGGCCCAACACTGTTTTATATTTAAGGACCTTACAATAAAGTGTTCCATTTTCTTTTATATTGCATTGCCCAATCACAGTGCGCAGCTTCGCAGTACAAATACAATTGTTGGCACTTCCAGGCTGAAGACGAAATCAGTCCAAGGTGGTGATGAAGCGTGCAAATGAAATAAAGTTAGTAAACAGGTCAGAACCCATTGTTTTGTGAGTGGACACACTGCTGAGCTGGACTCTCAGGGCAATGTGTGGTGCCGTGCGTAAGGACGACGGCGCGTCTGTCTGTGCCCCGGCCATGAGATAAGCCTCTCAGCTCAGGTCTCTGCGGGTCATGTGATTCGCAAACCACTCACTGTGGAATTGAATCTGTGAGACCGCAGCTGTAAATCTCATGAAGAGAGAGTTAGTGAATGAGAGAAAGAGAGGCTTGTGATAGATTGACACACACAAATCCCATCTCTCTCTCTGTCTCTCTTGCCCCCTCCAATCGGTCAGCACATTGTAGGCCTATTAGCATAAAACACTCACTGCCTGCTGTAGTCCCTTGCAGGGACTGCATGCAATTCAAAACAAGAGATTTCTCTCTTTAGTTGTAACCCTTTCACCTACTTTAGCCGACATCATCGTAAAGCCTCTGGCACACCAGAATTTGAGAGGTCAACCGCATCAAATTAGTCTTTAATATGTCAGAAACAATTGTATGCTCAAATACTATGCAAAGAGTACCAGGAAGTATATTTGTGTATCTCCCTACATCCGGAGAAACATCATAGTAGGCAAACACTGGACATTACGCTGGCAAGCATATCCCACAATACAGCGTGAAGGCAAGCCACCGATGAAAGTCGCTATGCGCGGTCGTCATGAAAGGTGACGATGAGGCTGTGACGATGTGTGACCGAGAAGATGTTGTTCCTTTTACTCACATACTAAAGTAAGCAGCACTCTTCTGCCGTGTCAGGTCATAGCCCATAGCTAAGACATCAGAGGTTTGGTGAACAAATACTGTACTTCTGGTAGAATATTGGTGCACCAGAGATGACATTTATTGTTGGAACCTTGGCAACAGTTCACTTCTTGTCACTGTGAAAGTCCAAAAGAAGCTGCGTACAGCATCTCCAGCATCAGGTCTTTTCTGTGAGGTCAAATAGAGTGTTGAGTGTATTTCGTGTTAATAGAATAACATACATACACCAACTCACTACTGCAGTCGAAATCGGTGTCTTGTGTTTGAAACTCCAAAGTCTCAATCATTGTGCTTGTGACTTCATTTAAAACTTTATGTCAACAGGCATTGACAGTCCTGAGGATCTGTCCATTCTGCACTCAAACCGAGCAGCCTGTTACCTCAAAGATGGCAACAGTCAAGAATGCATACAGGACTGCACGAAGTAAGAGAGCTAGAGCTCAGTGTGGGAAACTGGTGAATCTCAACATCAGAACCTATGAGAAAGTTCCCATACAAACACAATGCATTCCTCCTCAACAGCATTGTGTTTTGCAAAAATGAGCGGTAGGGGAGGGGATGCAGTTGTATTTCCTGACTTCAAATGGCTAAAGAAGCTGCAAACAGCGGCCCACAACCCCCCAGTAAACCTCTGGTTAGCGATTTATTTATATAAGAGATTTACTGCATTGAATCGACGGTTTGCCACACATCATGTACACAAGGAAAAGATCTTAATTTGTTTATGCAAAATATGGTACTATGAACAACTTTTTGAGGGGACTGGTTTTGAACACGTTGCATGACTCATGTCGGCAACGCTAATGCAGCGGGATTAGGCAGTGGGACAAAAGACATGAACACACACAACACACACACACACACACACACACACACACACACACACACACACACACACACACACACACACACACACACACACACACACACACACACACACACACACACACACACACACACACACACACACACACAGGTCCATATTCAAGCTGTCTCCTCGTCACTCAAAACTCTTTCCATGCACAATATTCCAACGTAAACACAGGCAGATACCACTTTAGTTTATATACAATGACTAAAGGTCGAGCTCCACTGTTTGATCTTTGCCTTCCCCTACTCTGCCCTTCTTACGTCACGTCTATTAATACCCCTCCTCCACCTACCAGGGCCTTGGAGCTGCAACCCTTCTCCCTCAAGCCACTCCTGCGACGGGCAATGGCTTATGACTCTCTGGAGCGCTACCGCAAGGCCTATGTGGATTACAAGACGGTCTTGCAGATAGACAATGGCGTGCAGGCAGCACATGACAGTGTCGACAGGTACCCGAAGGAACTCCTAAACGCCTTCTCAAACTTCAGTGTCCCCCACAGATACCTTTGGGCCTCTTTAAACATGCCGACGAGGAGATAATAGAAGTGTTTTATCTTGCAAGGGTAAATCGTGAGAGCAGAGATTCCACAACAGAGATTTGTCAACTATATTTTTCATATTTTGGTTATTTTCTTTTTCATATGGCTAGATCGTCAGAGAAACAGTCAAAGATTGAGATTAAGCTCAAACACGTAAGCCCCACACACAGACAAACATGTCTAATTAGCAGTTCAACTAGATTTAGCTGGCGTCGACACGCCGCTCCGAATTGGCAGCTATTTACGGCTGCTGACTTTGTGTCCTGTCTCGGTTACGTAATGAGGGAACTCACCTGGGAAAACTCTGCACAGGAGCACCGGGGGGATACACAGGAATCGGCAATTGAAACGCACCGCCACACAGAGCACCTTTGTGTGCCTCAAATATCGCACCCACCCTGTGACAACCGTCTCTATGTGAAGCTGATGCTCCCCCAACACTGCATCAATGTCTGAAAGTAAACCTAACCCACTGCCCACTCATGCCAAAGTAGATTTTCTTGTATTCTGAAGGTTTCGCTCTGTGTGGCCGCGTTGTGATCACTGTATCAACCATAGCAACACACTGTATATGTATATACAGTATATACGGTACATGTTTTATGTATCTCATTTCATATATATATATCATCTTCCTCCTTGCCCAGGATCACACGGCTCCTGATAGAGCAGGACGGCCCCGAGTGGAGAGAGAACCTGCCAGCGATTCCCCTGGTGCCGATGTCCTCCCAGCGGCACCGCGTGGAGGCGCCACTGGCCCGCACTGAGAAGGCAGCCAGGGACGCAGGTGTGTTTGGGTATTACAGGGTGCATCTTGGATAGTCATGTTTTTGTTTGTACAGGAAAAAAGTACTTGACTTGACCCTTGACCCACCTTGACCCAATCTGGCATTTAACCAATGTAGAGCATAGATACATTGGCCCAAAGTTGTGCCAAACATATACCGTATATGCATTGGCCAAATATGCTAAATGCTTTTTATCAAAAACAATTATCAGTTTTTTTATGACAAAATCTTTTAATTTTATCATTCAGGGGTTCCTCCTTGTTGCAAGTCATGAGGAAGTCTAGCTTGGAAAGCATTTCTGCATTTCTCTGTAATCTCCCCGCCGATCTGATCTCGCACTCAGAGTTGCCGATGCGCGTCCTATCTTATTTCCATGCCCTGATGACGGCGACGTCACCGTGACTTCGCTCAGATAAAAAAACAACGGCGCCCTTGATGGTCGCAAACATTGCTGAAGTGGAGAAATCTCCTTCGGGTTGTTGTTGGCTCTGAGATGGCGCCACTGCAGTACTCTCTCTGTCTCGGTCTCGGTCTCTGTCTCGGTCTCTCTCTCGCTCTCTCTTTCATAATTGTTATTATTTTCAATTTTCAATTTTAAATTCCGTTTCACTCACTCACACTCACTCACTCCATCCCTCTAACGCCTGCTCGCTGACCATGCAGGTCCCCTCTCTTCCCCAAAGCCCTCATCCTGCGCTGTAGCAGCAGCAGCTATTGACTAATGGAAGAACAGGGGATGCTGTATTTCTTTCGCTTTTTCTACTGGAAACATTTTGGAGCGCATCGATCAGTCGCAAACTCTACCTCCGCAACCTTGACTGATGGCTGACGATTTTCAGCTCGGAGGTCTAGCTGCCTTGAATTTCTTGGTAGCTGTCCTGCCAATATAAGCCAGCCTCCGCTGCAAGCTTTTCTCAGGGAAAGAGAAAGGGAGATTGATGCACAGCTTTTTGCAAGCATCTCTTTAAACTTGCCGTTCTATGTCCTATCCGTCGCCTTTAACTAAAGGCAAGTCTAGCTGCCTTTAGTTCGAAACACAAAATCGCTTTGCTGAAAATGGTCTTTTTTCTGGTGAAACATGAAAAACACGAGGCTTTGATTGGCATTTATCTTCCGTTGTGTTGCCAGGCAACCACCAAATCGAGTCGCCCGTATAACTTTTACAACTTGTGTCTTTCATTCAATGTCTTCCTTTTTATTTTTCTCTGAAGCTTGCATCACACAGAATCCGAAAACACGTCCGACCGTCGGATTCCTCCCCTAGTAGCCTTCGGATGAATCGCGCCTGGGTTTCACATCCCAAAATATGTCATTTTATTAAGTAGTTTGCCCAGCTGGACATTTATAATTTTCCATATATGAAAATTTACAACCCCCTTTATATAATGTTTGCAAAGTGCGAAAAAAAACCACACACAATTCAATTATATTAAAATTTATTTATTGATAGTAAATAAGGTTACATCCACCGTTAATGTTACATAATCATTTTATATATATGTGACTTATTTCCTTAGTTTTAAGTCCAGTTAAAAAAAAAAGTGGCCAACGCCACTTCTGGTCGTAGCATCAGAGTGGAAATGTGGAAATTTTAACGCATTCTGGAGCCTCGATCTGATGTAGAAATTCTGCACCGCAGTGCGTCACGACTTTCTGCGCGTGGAATCCGACTCTCCATAGGAATGAGTGGACTTCTGGTTTGTTCTTGCAGTTTGGGTGGGGGGTGGGAGGGAGGACACCAATGGCGTGACATTGATCTATATGTATTGATAATAACGATATTGAATGCATTCATTCGACATAGTTCTGAAATGGCTGATCCGTTTTGCTTCACTTCTCTTTTCAGCGAAGAAAGCGGAAGTACGCTTCACGTCTCTGAAACTGGAAGGGAATGAGTTTGTGAAGAAGGGCCAGTTCCAGGACGCTCTGGGGAAATACACCGAGTGCCTTCAGCTGAAGCCCCAGGAATGTGCAATCTACACCAACCGGTCAGTGACACTCCCCCGAGGCCGTTTATTTCTTCTTCCGTCTGTCTATCCACTGTCTTTTTTTTGTTCTCTCTATCTTTTATCTATGTTTTTCAGTTTTTCTTCCCATCTTTCGCTCTCCCAACATTGCTGTGTCTATATATCTCACTATGTTTCTGCACTATGTTGTAGGTCTTTCTTTCTATCTATCTTTTCATCTATTGATCACATTTCATCAGAATCTTTTTTTCTCCCTATCTTTCTTTCTCACTTCTTTTTGTCTCACCTTTTTCTGGCTCAGTATCTTTCTGTCTTTATTTCTTGTCTATCTCTCTATAATTTGTTCTATCTATCTATCTATCTATCTATCACTTCAATTCCACCCTGCCCTCTTTCTTCTTATTCTCTGTACTTCCAGGTAGATTGTGGACTGTGTTGCAGAGGAAGCAAAACACTGCAGTGTGGTGCGTGTGTGCGTGCGTGTGCTGTAAGAGCATGTGTGCACAGCCACAGCAATGCAAATCCAACACCCCTGTTCTGCCTCATGCACCTGTCTAGACACATCACACAGGAGAGATGAATGACTCAACGTATTCAAGAAGCAATTATACAATTTTGAACCATTCTTTTCACACACACGGATTACGGGATCGGAGGATGTTTTTTTTAATTAAGCCTACTGAATTAACCATCAGCGGGAATAACATTTAGATATTAAGAGAACATTAACCCCTGTGTTTGTGTGTGTGTGTGTGTGTGTGTGTGTGTGTGTGTGTGTGTGTGTGTGTGTGTGTGTGTGTGTGTGTGTGTGTGTGTGTGTGTGTGTGTGTGTGTGTGTGTGTGTGTGTGTGTGTGTGTTCCAGAGCCCTGTGCTATCTGAAGCTGGACAGGTTTTCTGAGGCTAAGCAGGACTGTGATGCAGCCTTGGGATTGGAGCCGACTAATAAAAAAGCCTTCTACAGACGAGCTATGGCCAACAAAGGCCTGAAGGTGACCCAGATATACTTTTTTTTTTTTTTTTTGCTTAAAAACAACTTTCAAATTATAATATATATATATATATATATATATATTTTTTTTTTGCATGTCTGAGCTTGTTGAAGGTTTTTTTTTTCCCCATCCTCATGGCTGTAGATTGACTCCACAGTCACAGCCGTACATTTGTAAAAGCAACAAGTAATGTTTTAACAAATTAAAGTGTCAAAAGGCGTGAGGTGAGCCTAGCCCTAAACGCTGATCTTAGGTCAGTTTCATTTTTTTGCAATGGCAGAGGGGAAAACTGATCCCGGATCCATGTCCTACAGTTTAATTGAAAATATATCAATCAATAAATAAACAATGTAGCGACTGGCGATTGTAGCCACCTGTTTTGTATTCAGTCATCTGGTTGGTTGGTTGGAAAAGTGTCGGAATTTTTGTATTGTACACAAAACTTGAGTTAACCACCGACAAACCCAAAATGAGCAAATGAAAACAGCTATATTTATTACGAAATAATAAAAAAACATAAGAGCACAAACAAACGAATGCCATAGGCACACTACACGACTTTCAAAGTCATCAGATCGCTGCACGCTACAGCACTGCTACAGCACTGTTCACTCTACACAACTTTCTGTCTTGTGATCGGGAATCTTGCAGTCTTGTGGTTTGCACACTACATGACTGCTTGGTGACAGGTGGGTCACACATTACAAGATCTTTCACCAGGTGGAATCCCTGATGAGTCTGTCGGGTCGCCAAACCATGTTTTGTCCTGAAAACACATGCTAGAAGTGACACCGGAAATTACGCAACTCCATGGGCGGGACAGGATTTTTTAGTTTTTATTAGATTCTCGATCACTGTAAAAAAATGAATAAAAGCAGAATTCAAATAAGAAATATATTAGAGAAGAAAAGTAAAATAGGTATGCTGTGTTTGTGGCTGCTGCTCCGTGCACTCCCGTCTCCCTGTCTGTCCTTCTCGACTCCTCCCCTCCCCCCGTGTCTGCTCTCATTGGCTGTAGCGTGTTGTCACTCCCGAGTTGAGCCCGACACAACCAGATATTAAACCTGCTTGATATCTCGCCAGTGTCAGCGAGCACTCGGCAAGCAGCCGGATCGCGTTGTGAACAGTTCACACGCTCATTGCTCACAGGAGCGCCCTATGATTTGCCTCTGATATGGGACATTGCTCGGCTATCTCCAAAAACCTGTCACGTGTGAAAAATCAGGCGAAAATCTTGTAGTCTAAACTATAAAAAGAACCAGGTTTTGGTCCCCATCCATAGGTAGGAACATTATTCCTTTGACATCAGTGGCTGCAAGATCCAAATTGCCAGGCCGAACTAATTCATCTCATTTACCAGTTCAAGCCAGAATAGCAGCCCTGAGTCCATTTGAACAAGTTTGCGTTTCACTGAAAGCGAGAACTATTAGTAGTGATGAAAGGTTTGACTCCCTGATTCAGTTCCTTTGTTTATGATTCGGCTCTCGATGAGTCACTGAGTTAAATGATTTGATTCTCAAATTCTTCATTCATTTGATTCAGTTGTTGTAATGAAGAGTCGGTTATGCTCTGTGTTGTGAATGGAATTCTCAGAAAAATGTATTGAATTCTGCCAAAAATATTTATTTTGGTGGAATGCAAGGTGTAAATCAGTCACATGTGATGTGTTTTACGTCAAATGCAGTGGGCTTTTTTGGCCTTGGACTTCAAATTACTCTTCAGTAATTGTTTTCAGTTTGTGAGTCAAAGATTCAGTCGCTCACCCACTCTGGTGCCAGAGTCACTCCAACTCCCCAATCATTTAAACGAGTTGTAGACTACCAGCGAATCGTTCACAAGTCTTACATCATGGGTTTGTGAGTTTTTAAAAAAACATTTTTTTTTAGTGGTAAACAGGATAGTGGTGTGCCATGGGATTATTTTATTGTGAAAATTGTGCTGTGGCAGAATTAAGGTGTGGCAGTTTCGCCTACCACACCCCACCCAAGTTGCAGGTTCAGGGACCTCCAGCACAGAGACACAAAAGACGGGGGTTGTAAACACTTGCTCTTTGATATTGTCACTAGGGACACCAAGCCAAGTGTATGTGAGAATCTGGCTTGCTTATTGCTGGTTGCCTCAATGTTGCTTATGTGGGACCCTAATTACGAGTTTGGAGAAAATTACACGGGGAAGTGAAATTTGCTGGAGGTGTCCTTTAATAATGCACCGTGTTAGAGCCTGTTGGAAGTCTCCCAGCTTTCTCGTCAATCTACATAGAAATAAAATCACAACATCACAAGTTGTTGTTTATGTGTGTGTCCTCCTCTGACCCGACAGGACTACCTGGCGTGCAGCTCTGACCTCCAGGAGGTGCTGCAGCAGGACCCCAATGTGCAGGAAGCTGAGCGGGAGCTTGAGGAGGTGACCGTGCTGCTCCGCCAGAGCCTGGCCGAGGCCACCTCCTTGGCCAAACCCAGGAGGACCGTCCCCATCATGGAGGTACCGAGCGACCAGGCGTTTTTTTTTGGGAGCTACTCATGATTCATTAAATGTCAGCCTTAGCTAGTCTGGAGACGAGAAACTCTTCGGAGGAACTTGAGGATCAGTTCTAGGCTGGGTAATGGTCCATTGATCCCATGTGAATAATGCTTGATCTCCTTCCCAATTTGAATTTCATACCCTGGTGTGCCCCACAAGACCACATTGGAAATGTTATTATTATTTATTAATATATATTGTTGATATTATTACTATAGTGTATTTAAAATATGCTATATAGGCACATAGATATACTGGTATATAATAAAGGTTTTTTTTTTAATGATTCCAATTCAGCTTCAGATGACTGCAACAATGCAACAAATCCTTTAATTTGTCCGAACCTCTTCGTGTGACCTAATAATGTTCTAGAATTGGTACTAGCTAAAACCTGCAAAAGGAAAGGTGAAGCTGGAAGTAGGAACTTCAACCAAGAACCAGCATAAAGCAGGAGCCTTTCTCCCCTATGAAACCTATGGCTTTGTAACCTCAGTCTCTCCTCTGCCAGGTGGAAGGGGGAGATGATCAGAAGACCGAGACTTCCTCTCCGTCACACACGGGGGAGAGCGTGTCCATCAACCTGCGGCCCGCCAATGCCTACGAGTTTGGTCAGACCCTGAACGCGGCGCGGTCGCATGGCAGTGTGCAGGCCTGCGCTGACCTGTTAGCCGCCACGGACCCCGAGCAGCTGGTGGGGCTTCTGAGCACCCAGCTGGATGGACACACGCTGAGCTTCATTATGCAGGCCCTGGACTCTCACATGGTGGAGCGTGACCCCGGCCTGGTTTACAAGCACCTCAGCCATCTGCACACCGCCGACCGGTTCTCGGTAAGGCGTGGCTTCCTCTTTACGTCTTCCCTGCACACTCATCACCATAAGTCTAGATTCAAGACTCAACCCAGTTGTTTCCCATCGTTGATGACAAGCGGAACATCACTGAACGCTTTACGATCGAGAAGCTCAGCACTCTGCTGCAGCGTTACTGCATGCAGCGCTACTGCATTTGAGCACAGTGAGAACACAGTGCTCAAATGCAGTCCAATGGGGCAAACGTTTAAGCCTTAAAAAAATAGTGTGGGGAAAAAAAAGTGTATTCTTTTGTTTTCTTTGTTTGCAATAACAGTCGCATAACATTTAATTTTTGTGATCAAATTATTTAAATTGTGAGAACTTAGAGGCCACCATTTCCCAACAAAGGTACACACCAGGGCATTCCCAAATCATGTGAAAGAAGGTGCCAGAAGTGTTTCATGAACATAACATGCAGTTGGGATAATTAGTAATTCTCATACTGCATTGTTTGCGTAGCGTTAATAGGTTCTGTATACAAAATTTAAATTAATCTGTTGGTGGTCGGGTTCCTCTATGCCAGGCCCAGTACCCCAATCAAACTTTGAATCCAAATTCGGCATATCTGCCCTCCACATTCTGTCAACAGCCAAAGGTTTGTATTTTTTCCAAAAAAAATCTACACTGTGGAAACCAAACTCCTTGTGCTCCTAATGCCATTTATAACCTTGTTCAGAGGGTGGATCAAATTGATTACCTAAGTTCTGAAAGGAATGTAACCAGTCATCACCAGACATTGCCCAAGTAATGGATCCTCTTATTGCTCCATTTGTGAAAATTTATGGGAAGGCCCTTGATTAGAAGCCCAGCATTATTAGATATAGGGGAGTAAGCATTCCATTTGGAGGAAATTTTACATGCAGCTTCCCCTGATCTCCACACCACAACCAGCTGGGAAACTATGGGGCAGTAGCACTGTTTACTAGGTGTCGTAATTGTAAAGGGTGGATCAAGCTTTCCTCCATCGTCCACCATGAAACAGCGACATCTAGATTAAGCGGTTACAGCGGGAAGGCCCAGTAGTAATATTTAAAGTTGGGGAGCACACATTAGCTCCTAATTAACTGACTAACTAGCTCCACATTAGAAATCCTAGCAGGGGTGCAGCAGGGAGACACTCTTGCCCCCTTCCTCTTTATCATAGCTCTGGACTACGTACTCAGGAAAGCCATCAACGGGCGGGAGCAGGAGCTTGGCTTCACAATTACACCAAGGAAGTCTAGAGGAAGCTCTGCTGTAGCCCTGGCAGACCTAGACTACGCAGATGACATCTGCCTGGTGTCTGACCGCGTGGAGCAGGCACAGGAAATCCCGAACAGAGTGGAGGTGGAATGTGCTAAGGTTGGCCTCAGACTGAATGCAAAGAAGACTGAGGTAATCACCTATAACTTCCACATGGACCATCCGCCAATTACAACATCAGATGGCAACGCTCTGCGAGAGGTCAATGACTTCAAATACTTGGGTTCCTGGGTGAACTCCACAGAACAGGACCTTAAGGTCAGGAAGGCACTAGCGTGGACGGCCCTGAACGGTATGTCAAGAGTGTGGTGCTCAAATCTCCCTCGACACATAAGCTGAACCTATTCCACGCCACTGTGGAGTCTGTCCTCCTGTATGGCTGTGAAAGCTGGACCCTGACACCCACCCTGCAGAAGTCCCTGGATGGGTGCTACACCAGAATGCTACGAGCTGTTCTGAATGTGGACCAAAACATCCACATTACCAACAAGGACCTGTACGGGCAACTGCCAAGGCTCAGCAAGAAGGTAGCATCTAGGAGGATGAGGCTGGCCGGCCACTGCCACAGTCATCGGGAGCTCCCGGCCAGCAGGCTGGTCCTATGGGAACCAACGCACAGGCATCGATCGCGAGGATGTTCAGCGTTAACGTATGTGGATGTCTTGAAGAAGGATGCGGGAGCTGAAAGCTCTTCGGAGCTGGCCGGGTGTATGGAGAACCGGAAGGATTGGAGACGCCGATGGAAGCTCGTCTGAGGACGACCGAGAGAGAGAGCACGAGGTCACCATCCTATCTGTCACGCTGTATTGTAGTAAGCTCGAGACAAGGGGGTTTGCCCTGCAAAGCAAACTAAGAGAGGGCCGTCTGAAGCTTTCTCCATTAAAGGATAGGGAGCGCGAAACAAAAAATATATATATTCTTGGAAGTATTGTTAATTAACTTGGAGTATGTTGATTTTAACCAAAAAGGCCTGGGCTCCGAGGGATTTTGGCAGAGCTAATCTTTCCAGATTGCAAGAGACCTTCCTGAACATATCCTCAAAATGTAATTTTTTCCTAGCCAATAGAGAGGGGAAAATTTCAATATCCAGATACATAAATTGTTTCACTACAGGAATGGGAGGGGGAACTACCACCACACTCATAGTTTTGTTAAGAGGAAAGAGCGCAGACTTATTCCAATTAATTTTGTAACCGGAGATAATGCTAAAACAGTCAAAAATGTACAGCAGATGAGGGATTGATCCTGCAGCAACATCTACAAGCAGAACCACATCATCCGCATACAAAGAGATGTGATGATGTGTCCCATTGAATAAAATAGGGGTGACCAGTACGGACCAGCGCACACCCTGGGCCAGGGGCCTGAGGAAGAGAGCAAACAGTAACGGACTGAGGGGCCAGCCCCGCCTGGAGACACTGGCAACATCGAACAGGGGAGACGAGTTTTTGCCAGTCATGACGATTGCTGGGAGATTGGAGTACAGTACCTTTTTCATATTAATATACAGATCACCGAATCCCAAGGCAGTGAGCACAGACCATAAATATGACCACTCCAGGCTATTAAAAACCTTCATGGCATCCAGCGACAGCACAGCAGCAGGTGATCTTATACTAAAGGCCCAGTCAATGATGTGAAGCAGTCTCCTGACATTACCCGAGGCAAGTCTGGTTCTTATGAAACCAGTTTGGTCACAATGGTCATGTAATCTTGAAGGGGTCCTGCCAGAGCTTTCGCATGAATTTCGACATCCGAATAAAGTGATGACAGGGGCCTTTGACAATTAGTGGGATCTTTATTCTTCTTTAGTCAAGTGGGAGTCCAGTGTCACTGCTTCACCAACTGATAGACCAGAGGTTTGGATGTTACTTAACGGAGCTACAGTATGGAGTTTAGCGTAAAAAAAACAGAATGTGCTGTTGACTCCAGTTTTAATGTTAACAAACTGTTCATCAGCGCTCAGTCATAACAGGCCAGTAAATGACTCTGGTCTAGAGCTCTTATTGTAATACTCTAAATTGTAATTCTGTCTCGTCCGATGTATCTGGAATTCATCTCTACGTTTAAGAAACAAGTTAATCTCTTTTCTCACCAGTTCTTGCTGTACTCACTGTAACTGTGCTGGAGCTCCATCCAGACCAGCAAAACTCATCTCAAGATCTTGTAATTTTAGTGCTCGTGTTTTGCTTAGAGTGGATGTATACAGTATAAAGTAGTGTTACTTATAATGAACCCCTTGACTACATTCCATAAAATCCTTGGTGCATCAACTGTGCCACTTTTGAAACTTGCACAGTCCAATCTCAAATTGTGTGTTGTATGCATCATTGTGAAGTAAAGACAAGTTAAAGCACCATCTAGGGGCCCTCAATGGTACAGTTTTATGGTCAGTGAGGGTTATACGTAAAAGAGTAACATTCCCAATATCATCAAATAAGGTTTTTGAAACTAAAATAAAATCAATTCTTGAAAAGGTTTGTGTCTACCAGAGAAAAATTTGAAATGTTTGACCCCGGCTTCATTAATCTCCAGCGATCTATCAACCCTACATTGTGCCCACTCCCTCAGGTCTTCCGAAGTCAGCTTCTGTTCTCTCAGCTCAGACACACCAGATCTGTCAATCATATGACCAAAAACTGCATTGTAATCAGCACCAATGATAGATTTATACTCGAAGTTCCAGCATAACGTTGGTCAGTGAAACATAAAAATCTTTGTCCCAAATATTAGGAGCATAGATGGATATTAGAGCAACATTTTGGCCCACCAAACAAGCTTTGACCATAGTTACCCTGCCTGTGTTCTCTGACGGGGTATGATGCAGGGCAATCTTGAGTCTACACTGGCACAAAATGGAAATGGAAATACACAGTAGTGTTTATTAGCTAGATGGTTTACGTCTTTAGCCAATACATGTGATTCTTGAAAAAAAGAACAGGTTAGTCGATCTCTTGCGAATAATGTCTGATGCGGTTTATCTAATCATGTTCAGTGAAGCAAAGTGGTATTTCACCTACCAATGGGATGAGAGTAATGCGATTCTTTTTTTATCCAATGAACAGGGAGCTACTTTCTATTGCTATACCGCTGATGTGGTGTTAGCACGCTACCTGCGGTACGGCTCAAGAATGGCAACGCAGCTTATGGCTCTAGGTGCCACAAATTAAGAGAGCTGGGCGCTTGTTTCTGCATGGTTTGCACGATGAGGCTACTGTACGGCACCAGTGGAAAGAAAGTGCTCATTCATCATCAATTTGATCCCAGTGACATAGGTGCGGCCCGTGCACTCTTGACATATGACCACATTACCGGGAGTGACAGTTACCCCAGCCACTTTGGCATCAATGACCGACTGGGTTTGCAATCATCTTCTGCGATGATCAAGGACAGATCATTGCAGAACATGATCTGTCCTTGACAATTGCTCAGCCAGTGATCAGTCTGTGTAAAAAGGCCCATCTTCCACTTCCTCTGAGGAAGTGGGGGCTTCTTCATCTCAGAATAGGGTTAATGCCTTGAAAAGGAGTGGCTTGGATCAGTTGCAGGATGATTTTTAATAGTTTACCCGTCCTTTAAGGACACAAATCTTTCTGTATTCTTTTTTTTTTCGTTCTTAATGATTTATTTTCCATTGTTGAATTATGTGTTATTCAGAAGGAAGCACTTTTAAAGTTTGATGTTGCGCGTTAGCCCAACCAACGAGCAACAGGTGTGCAGCCACTCCGACCCAATCACCTCGATCCAGGTCAGGTGTGGCTGCTCAAACCCCCCCATCCCCCCATCCCCACACCACAGAGACACTTGGGTTTTACTGGACTACATTGAAAAGCAAATATCCGTACTTTTCATTCTACTGCATTTCTAACACAGTTGTATCACTTTTTTTTGTGGTATTTAAGACTAATGTTAAGGATTTATATTTATACATATCAAAAGCAAGTCAAAATAAGAAGATGTGTCTGTATCTATCAAATTGTTAATTTAGGATCGCTCAGCGTTGATTCACAAGGTCCATATCTTGACATATATTCTTATGTGCTGAAGTAGAAACGTCATTGTGGTAAATAGTGTCAGGGTATCTTGTACTTTTACTTCAGTTAAATGCCTGAGCACTTCTTCCACCACTGCAAGAACATCGATAGCCTTATCGAGCACCCAACTCTCCCTCTCTCTCTGGTTTTTCCCCAGTTGGCTCTGATGCTCCTGGAAAAGGACGATCGCCGGCACATGACTCAGCTGTTTGAGCGCCTTTCAGCCACAGAGAGCGCCGAAAACTTCAACGCCAATGATGTGCAGAACCTGGCTAACAAATACATCTGATACCCCCCCGGCCCTGCTCCCTGCTGCATGAGCTCTGGCTACACAGTACAACACAACTAATCTATGCAAGGAACAAAAGTAACAGCACAAGTTCCCCAGGCTCACCAGGGGTTGGGGTCAAGAAGCTGGCTGGCTGGCTGACTGGAGCTATTACCACGGAGACGGTTCAACCTCATGTGTGATCCGGTGGATCAGATGGTTCGGTGGCACTATTGTAGGTTTTCAGCTACAACAAAAAAAAAGCCCCAAAAAAATGAATTGCAGTTCTTTTGTTCATCCTTTCCCCACAACATTTTGCTGCTGTAACAATAACCCGCATAGATTAGATGACCCTCCTGTGAAGTCATAGATTCCTTGCGGGCCAAATGGGACTAATGGGATCTAAGGGAGGACAGAGGAGGTCTCGGGCAGGGAATAATGAATGCATGATGTTGCTGTGTGTTACATAGAAAAGCTGTCAATTATGTTGTATAGCGACGGTGTCCTTTACGGAGGGAGAAAGCCACAAGACTGTTTTGCCATCTTGTGTCTATCACCCAACATTGGCCTTTTGAAGGAAAGTGCATGGGGCGGGATGACTGACAAAGCAGAGCGCGGTGGTTCAGTGGTTAGCACCGTCACCTCACAGCAATAAGGTTTGACGTTCGAACCTGACAGGGGCCATTCTGTGTGGAGTCTGCATGTTGGACACGCCTGCTGATGCCCCATCGCTCAAGATCGGGGATTGGTCCAGGAGTATCTCCTAGAAACTAGGATGGGACAAATACAGGAAAGTTATTTAGGTTAATAAAATGTGTGTATGTATATATAAAAAGGTAAATTCCATTTGATTACACACCAGCAGCATTTGCAACTTGAGAGAAGATATTTTTTTTTTCTTTTGCGTTACCTCACTGGAGCCACAGGGGTCATCAGTGGGGAAATGGGTCATTTTTGCATAAATATATATTTTAAAAAGAAATTTTCTGCTCTTCATTTTCAATAACAGTAAAAATACTAGTTCATAAAGATATATTTTCCGTAGGAAATCATATGAAGTTATGAAAACTCCTGGCCCTTTCCCTTCTTCACTTACCAAATATGAACAGGCCGCACAGCATCTTTCTGAGATGTGATGTTGACCTGGTTTTTATTTTGTAGTGTACAGATCTTCAAATCTTCCTGCGGGGGGTGGCTGGTATATTTACATTGTTCTGCAGCTATTGTGAAAGCATTTGATGCATCAGGGATTCATGCAAACAGACATTGCACCACTGCTTTCCATTCAGATGTTAAAAAATAAAGAATATATTACAACACACACACACACACACACACACATACATACATAGGCACATGACTGGACAGATACTTTTCCAATTCATACACCCAATAAAAAAAATGGCTGTTATCTAAAATTACCACTGAAGTCTACATTTCTTTTTGTTTTTTTAATATAGATTTAAGTGCAAATGAAAGTAAAGAGGTCACTCAGCTGTATACTCCACAGGCTGGTTTTTTTCCCCCATTCAATTTCTTATTAGTTATATATAAAGAAAGTTATTTTGGAGAATCACAATAATAAAAAGGAAAAAAAAGGTTATTTATCAATACACTGGGAAGGATGTACAATTAAATTTCTCACAAGTTAGAATTGTGAATGCGTACTGTTATAACGATTGTTCTCAAAAATCAAGAGTTGTGTAATAAAAAAATAAAACTAAAACAACCGCAATGGGAGTGTTTCAGTGTTATTCCATAACCTCTAGAACACCAAACAAGAAGTCCTACAATTATTTTAAAATTATTTATTATTTTACTCCGATATGCGTCTACATGCATATCGTAAATCAAATGAGCAATCAAATATACAAATACATAACATGGCTTTTATGCACAAATTAAACCTGGCACAAGTGTTGTAGTTCAAGGGTCAAGACTAAAGAAAGCATCAACCAGGAAGTAAGAAATCCAAACAACTGTTGTTATGCAGGGGGGAGGGGGCTTCAGTCCGCTGCCTTCCCCACTAAACTAATAAGTGAGTGATAAATCAGCAACGGACAGAGCTGGATCAAAACGCTATAAAAAAGATTTTAGAAGAAAAAGAAAAAGAAAAAGTCCTTTACCTACCTGGTAGGTATAGAGTAGAGTGAAAGCAGTAGCTACAAAAAGAAAGTAGAATAACCCCCCCTCAATAAAAATAACTTTTGTGAATCGCGGTACGTAAATGTAAGGATGGTTAACAGTGCAGGTGCCTTGGGCCTGTTTATTTGCAGAGCATTTGTAACAGAGTACAAAACAGCAGTTTTTGTGTGTGTGTGTGTGTGTGTGTGTGTACTCCTTGGTTTCGTTCATGACGTCTGGAACACAAAACAACTTGAAAGTAAACACGCAAGTGAGGTTTAACAAGAGCCTGAGTGCTGTCTTTGGAAGGCAATTGAAAAGTCTTCATTGACCATGTCTACCACAGTATTTGTGTGTGTGTGTGTGTGTGTGTGTGTGTGCGTGTGTGTGTGTGTGCGCGTGTGCATGTGCGCACAGACGGGACATTCATGGATCTTACAGCGTGAAAGTCTCGAAGCCACAGCGGCAAGAGAGAAGGATCATTCCAAAAAGAAAAAAGTCTTCTCGAAAGGCACCGTAGATCGATGAGAGAGAGAGAGAGAGAGAGAGAGAGAGAGAGAGAGAGAGGGGAAGAAGGAAAGAAATTATATTCCCATTAAATATATACCTGGTCTGGAATCGCTAACAACCTTTTTAAAGCTTATCATGATGTACAAACACGGGTGAAATACAAAAATGTAAATTATTTGAATTTTTACTCAACTCCGATTGCAAAACAAAAAAAGACTACTAACCAAACTGGGAATAAAAAAAAAAAAAGATATATATTTTTCAAAAGGGACCTATTATGCAAAACTCACAGTGCATCTCCAACCACGGCTGGAGATATGGCTCGCACTAGCCGGACCCGCTAGCATTATGTCGAGCTAAGCATGAGAAGTGCTCTGTTGTTGGCTGCACAAACCAGCACAAATCTTTTCAAAGAAAGAGGAATCAATACCAACTGTCCGTGACAAAGCTGCAGACAAGGGAAATGTAAGTATTCAAAAAATAATTGTGCTGTGTTTCTTTTGCCGTTTAGCACTGGTTCGCGCTAATAGTTCATTCGTAATGGCCTGTTTACACTGTAATCTTATGATCAGAAGATCTTGGCGGCTGTAGGTGGGATTCGCACCGCTAAACTTAACATTGGTGAACTGACATATAAACAAAAACACACATAAAGAGCACTGTAAAGGAGAGCGTCAAGCAATTGCGGAGTGGGGTAAAGCGACACACACTGAAACAGCGCATCAGGAACAGCCCAGGTTATAGGGGCATGTTAGAATGGCTAGAATGCCTAATCTGAGTGGTGTTTTCAGCAAAAAACTTCAAAGCCATGTTTTGGGGACCTCAGAAATCTATATTAACTTGTTGAAAAGCAGCATAATAGGTCCTCTTTAATATCATTACCTTGCTCCCATAAATCATTTGTAAAACTCGAACATAAAGATTCCTTTAGTGTTTTGGATTCACATCCAAAGTGTTCTCAAAATATTTTTTTCCTCCCCGACCTTAATTGCATTTCCGACACGCCTCGCTATGGTCAGGCCACACAAACCCGTTGCTGTGAAACCTTGTTGAAATTTCCGAAGGAGACGCAAACCGGAAGACCCTCGGGAAGGGAAGAAAACAGTTGAGGGACAGTTTCACCAGTCTTTTAGAATGTGGCGTCCATTTGCAGCACTTTGGTGTTACTCGGATCTGGGTGTGTATGTGGGAGTCCGTGGGGCGCCGCCCGGGGTGGGCGTCGCCGCCTTCTCTCTGCGGCTCAGCGGCGGGGGACACCAGGCTGAGGATGACGATGATGATGATGACAGTGGCGGTGTCTGTGTGGGGGCGTGGCACTGAGAGGGGGGGTCTGGGGCGAGGACGAAGACCTGCACCTGGGAGGCTTGGACTCCACGTCCACCTGCACCTCCACGCTGCTGCAGCTGCTGCTGCCGCCGTCTCTGGAGAAACACATCTTAGCGATCACGGATCTATTTGTAAAAAATTAAAATTAAAATGAAATAAAGAAAATCGGTAGATCCCACTATCAACATCTGTCCAAATTTGAGGGGGATTCTAAACCCATGGGTGAGTGAACTGGGTGAGTTTCCATAACCAACTATCTTATTATTTCATATACTCCAATTCATTTTGGCATTACAACATTAAATCAGGACTTCCAAGTACTTTTTTTTACAAGCACTATTTTTTCCATTTCCAAGGACTTTGCATAAAACAAATACATTTTGAATATTACCTTTAATTCATTAAATATAATATATTCTTAGCGTATTAATTGTCTATTATGTATATTAGTATAGCTTTTATACATTTTTAAATTTATATATATTAATAATCTCATTGTCATCTACTATTATAAGTGCCTATTTCTAACCATGCTGGATTCAATTGATATTTCCCTGTCATAACCTAAGTTGTAAAAGCCATTCTGGAAACATTTTATTACGTTATGATTTGAATAGCAGAACCAGGGAGATATCAGAGGTTTTCAAGGATCTTGTTTTTTTCCAAGGACTTTCCAAGAACTTTGGCACAAAAGGGGGGGGCCGCTATTTTTAAGGTCTTCCGGCATACACTTAAACTTTCTGAAGATGAAATTACGGCACTTCAAGCACCTCATGGACCTGGTCAGAACCCGGTATGCTATGGCAGCGGCGTACAACAAACAAAAACAATTTGATTCAATTATTTGTGCGACAGTTAGCCGTCAACTGAGGCTAGTGGTTTCTCCCACCTGTCCAGGGACCCGTGGGCGTTGAGAATGGATCCAGCCATTGCTTTGGTGCTAGCGTCGTCGCCTATTGTCCCCAGGCTGACAGAGGCCGACTCCCCACTGAGGCTGCAGCGCTTCTTCTGCACGTCTACCTGCACCTCCAGTCTGGAAACCACAGTGGCACATTGGCAGACCACAACTGACTGAACGAGAGCTGTTGATTGGACCCCTATTAATTTTTTTTTTACATCTACTCTTGTTTATTGTTAATTTTGTAGGTTTGTTTTTGTATATTGATTATTTGAGGTTGTTGTTTATTTGTATTGTTTATTATCATTAGGTTTATTGAGTATTGCCATTTAGTTTATTGTTTATCTATCTATCTATCTATCTATCTATCTATCCGTCCGTCTATATATACATATGTCCATCTGTCTATCTATATGTCCATCCATCCATTCTTCCATCTATCCATCTATCTATCAATGACTGGACAGCCTTCAGAGTCTGCTTACCTGTGCAGGTAATTTACCATGGCGCTACCGGACAGGCTGCCGGTGATGCTGGCCCCAGCCAGGGCTGTTGTGGAGGCTGTTTCGCTCAGGTTGTCCCTGATGGCTCCCAGCCGGTCCATGTGGCTGCTGCTGGCACTCAGGCTGCCGGTCAGGCCACCCACGCTGCCCCCTCTGATGCTGGGGTTGTTCCTGGTGTCCGCCACTGACGTTGTGTCTGGACGCAAACAAAAAATGTAGAAGATGTAAGATGGGGGAGTCAATCAAATCAAGAGTGAGTATGAGGGAACTTCACCCTCCAAGAATGCCTGTCGGGTAAAAAAAAAAGTGAATATATATATATATATATATATATATATATATATATATATATATATATATATAGGGGCCATTAGAGCTGCCATTTGAAGTCAAATTTCCACAGTTCAATTGGAACTTCAACCCTTAACCCTGAAGGGCATAATGTGCTCATTGTTTCTTCAGTACTGTATTCACTCTTGATGATGTATAATATATATTATGTATAGCGCATATATCTATATATATCTATATCTATATCTATATATATATATACACACACACACACTTTTTTTTTCAACTTTTTTTTTTTTTTATGGAAAAGTTTGTAAATATTATTAAATTCATTACCATTCAATTAAAGTAGTAGAAACAATTAATTCAAATCATCAAATACACCTTCATTTTTGGCATTTTTTATTAAGTAATGCATTTTAATGAGTGATTTATGCTGAAAGCATGAACCAATAGTCAAAATAATCAAGAGTATACAGGGAAGAATACATGGTAGAGGACAGTGCAGACACTTCTATTAGCTGGTGACCATCCAGGGGCAGATGGAGAAGGAAAATTGCAGCCCATCAACAAAACAGAAGGATGCCGGGCTTCATTTTGCTTGGCCTCGCAAGCTTCACTTGGTCATTGTTCTTACCTGTTGCCAACGCCCCGCTGCCAACGGTCATGTCGTCGAACTCGATGTGGACGCCCTTGCCGTTGCCGGTGGAGACGCCGCAGCCCCCACTGCGGCACAGGGAGATGGGCACCACAGCATACACATACGCCAACATGATAGGAACTCCGATGCCTGGAGGGAGGGGCAGGGCAGGGGTACACTTAACTTGCAATATGATGCCACAGACCATATGGGTTTCATGCTAGGATACAATCACGATACAATGTAGCACAACCCTGTTGCTTTAATCCATGCCAACCTGTGATATTTCAACTGCCTTTGAGAATTTTGGCCCCACAAGGAACATAAAAATCCGGTTGTTGAAAGAGCTGCCATTTGAAGTCAGATTTTCACAGTTCAATATTGGACCTTTAACCCTTAACCCTGAACCCTATTCACTCTTGATGAGGCATACTGAACTAGGCCGCTCAATACTTTGCCTCACCCCGCGTATACACAAAAATACGGTAAAAGACATACAGGAGAGGAGGGGATGGGTTGTGGGCACCAGCAGTATCATACTATAATGTTATTTCAATGGTTTAAGTGATTTGATTTGCATATACTAGCAATTAATCTGTATCATCTAATCTCCCATAACTAAATCTTTATTTTACGTCAGCTCACAAGAAACCAAAATTTTACATGTAGACACACAAAACTAAACATACATAATCTGAACTTTGAGAGTAAACAAAAAGAGAGCGAGAGAGGGCAAGAGAACGCTCAGGGAGAGACCCGGCGAGGAGATGGGACTGACCAACAGTGACAGCCGCCACCACTGGAGACACTATGACGGAGAGGGTCATGCCACCAGCAATCAACAGGTTCCTCTTGTGGTTGGAGATGTCTTTGCCTTCGTAGCGGTTGTGGATCTGAGAAACGCATGCAGAAATCACAGGGCGTTAAAGAGAAGGTCCAGGCCGGGCCTAGCTTCTCACCGCCCCAAACACCTAACATCTCAAAATGCCTCAGATTCTTGTCTAAGAAAAAGGCCGAAACCACCAACGCATTTCCCCTACTGCCAATATCATGGGGACACTGCTGTCTCGAGTGACCCTGGAACCAGGCAGCCAAACATTTCAATCGGATGATGGAATTATTAAATGCGACTCACAAAGACGTTTTCACTTTTAAATAATACAATAAATTTATCAGGAAAACACAGTGTGGGGGTCTCTTTCCACAGGTAAGGGTTTAGGGAGGGAGCGGGGTCTTTCAGTTTTATTGTTCATTTCAATGTGGCATGCAGGCCACAATTAGACGCGGCTGCGTCTTGTGCCTGCACCTGGGGGTTGGTTCTATGTGTGCGCCCCTGGGGTGTGGGGTCTCCTAATGCTCCCTGGGACTGGGTAATGCTCCTCGGGGTTGGGCGTCTTCTGTGGTCTTCTGTGGCCACAGGGCAGGGTACTCAGGGCTTTCCTGCAGGCGTAGGGTGTCTACACCGACCCACACCAGTACCAATGGGGATAAGTCATGTACACTCACTGGTAGACACACACACAAACACATGCAGGCGGTCCCATCACACACGCACACACCTGCTTTGAGTGCACCCCAGCACCCTCCTGGTTGCATTCCTCTCCTTTCCTCCCTCATTTGCTGCCATAATTATAACAGGAAGAGGCCACGTGACCAGTTGTAGTTCAGGTTTTCCTGGACGTTATTCACTGTTTTTCAATACATGTTGTCGTCCAATGTTTATGTTTTTGTGTAAATGTTGGTTGTTTCTATGTTTATTTGTCTCACCCGTGGTGAATCTCCCCCTCTTGGAGTAGTGATCAGTTGTTTATAGACCCAAACATGATAAATAGTTCTCCAAAGAGGGGGGTTGGTGGTGGTTCTCCATAACCAAAAACTGTGCTCTTGTCATTCTACAGGTTATCCACAGGACAGAGGTATTGCAGCAGTTGTTGATGATGATTTAAGAATTAATAAAGAGTTGCATTGCAGGTTGAGAACTTGAACTCCACTTGCAGACTAACTCTGTCCTGGATGCAATGGCACAAATACTCTGTGTTGTATGCCCAGCATGCTGACAGCACAGGTTTAAAAAGAAAAGAAAAAAGAAAACTCCCTGCCTCGAGCGCCGTATGGGCGCTGATTGGTCCGACTTGAGGCAGCTTGGTGGCCGCGGGAAAAGGGAACCGTGCTGCCATCCACAGCTGGTGCTTGGCCTTTGTCCGACGCACACAGGCATGTGGTTATCACAACACTGACTTAAAAGACAGCAAACTGTTCATCGCCATAGGTTTCAAATTCATTGTTTCAGTCCGAAACATTCATCTGTATTATTGGATGTGTTAAAAAAGCAATTACTGTGACATTGTCCAGTTGCTTCAGGGAAAAAAACAAAATCACAAGGCTCGGGTTATTGATAACCATGAATTGTGTGACTCTGTGACTTGTTTTAACAGATTTTGGAGTTCACAACTGTGGCGGACCAAGGGGGCGTGGTCAAGCCGCCGCTGCAGACAGGCAGTGGAGGCTCCCATCCCGGGCCGCTCAGTTGCTGGGATCCCGGACCAGGAAATAATTTAGGTTTTGTTTTTCGACCGCAGTAAAGAAGATGCGTGTTTGCGGGACACTCGATCAGACCCTGCAACATGAGCGCTAAGCGCAGTGGACCGGACACAATAAGGCGGCAGCGCGCATACGCGGAGACGTTCTAGACTCTCCCCTTATTTGCCAGCGAGACTAGGATTTTCCCTTTGGCCTACGAGCTACCTTTTTGTTTGAACATTTAATAAATACACGCCAACCGGCACTGTTTTGCCTCCTCCTACCTCCCCTCTCTCATTCCCTGGCCCTGGGCCAGAACACACAAACAACAGAACAACAAATGGCCTATGGTCTATGGCCTTCAAAGCTTGCTTGACGGAATGTACTTGTGAGTTTGAGAGATGAATTATAGTTTTGATTTTGGTGTGTGCCAAAAACCGGTATGTTTTCATTATCATGAAGCCACAATATTTTATAAACAAAAACATTAACTAGCCAAGGTGTATTTTTATACCAATATGCAAGATTGTTTTTGGAAAATAATAAGTTTCATATCCAATGAGTGTATATTGCAGTCCGGTAGAATAGTCCAAGAAATTTGATTTATAGTATGATAGTATGGCAATAATCCACATTTAGTCTGTGTTTTCATTTCAGAATTACTGTTTTGTATTACATTATTCAGTTACACCCCACATGTCAAAGTCAAGGCCCGCGGGCCAAATCTGGCCCACGAATGAATTATCTATGGCCCCTGGGATGATATTTAATTACTATTAGAACCGGCCCGCAGGCCGACGCTAACCCAACGCTTTCTGTGGACATGGCCCCTAACACTACATTCCCCACAATGCACCGTGAGTACAATGCACTGCGAGTGCATTGGTGCGCAATGATAGCCCGCGAAAGCACTGCAGCGCAGCAAGCCCCGGGCCTCGGCTTCATTTTTCATCAGCATTCAGAGCAGTGGTCAACTTTCAGCTACCCCCCTCCCCAAAAATGGCTAAACGAAAGGTGGACGCTGAGAACAGCCAGGTGGGGGGTAGAGTACATGTTTACGGAGGTAAAAGGCAAACCTGTGTGTCTTCTGTGTGGAGAAAGTGTGGCTGTAATGAAAGAATATTATCTAAGAAGGCACTATGAAATGTCTCAGAAACACACAAACAAAGACAAGAATATGGACACGGAACAAAGGCTACAGAAGGTAGAAGAATTAAAACGAGGTCTTAAGTCCCGGCAGGCTCTGTTCACAAAAGCCAAATCACAAAGTGAGGCTGCTGTCAAGGCTAGTTTTATTGTGGCAGAAGACGTCGCAAAATCAGCCCTGCCATTTACAGAGGGAGAGTTTATCAAAAACTGTATGCTTAAAGTTTGTGAAGCCGTGTGCCCAGACAAAAAGCAACTATTTTTAAACGTGCGCCTAAGCAGAAACACAGTTGCGGAACGTGTAGACCAGCTTTCCACCAATCTAAAACAACAGCTTGTGGGAAAGGGAAAAGATTTTATCGCATATTCCCTCGCTGTGGATGAGAGCACCGACACATCTGACATTGCCCAGCTATCAATTTTCATCCGTGGAGTGGACTCCAGCCTGTGCATAACAGAAGAGTTTTGGGGATTACGTCCAATGCATGGCACAACTACAGGACAAGATCTGTATGAAGAGGTATCTAGATGTGTAAATGAAATGGGGCTGCCTTGGGAAAAACTTGTGGGACTGACGACAGACGGAGCATCCGCGATGTGTGGGCACAGGAGTGGATTGGTGGCAAGGATCCGTGAGAGAATGCGGGAGGAAAATGTCACAGGTGAGCTGACCACTTATCACTTCATCATACACCAGGAGTCGTTGTGTGGCAAAGCCTTGAAAATGGAACATGTAATGAGCACCATAACGCAAGCAGTTAACTTCATTAGAGCCAAAGGTTTAAATCACCGCCGGTTCACCGCCGGTTCTGTGCGAGTTAGATACAGAGTATGGTGACTTGCCCTATCACACAGAGGTGCGATGGCTAAGCCAGGGAAAGGTGCTGAAAAGATGTTTTGAGCTGCGTGAGGAGATCCGTCTGTTCATTGAAAGCAAAGGGAAAAACACAACAGAGCTCCGAGATGAAACTTTCCTGTGTGAAATGGCGGTTCTGTGCGACATCACGAGCCATCTTAATGTAATGAACCTGCAGCAGCAGGGACGGGGGCGCGTCATCTCTGACATGTACAGTACAGTGAGGGCGTTTAAAACCAAGCTGAGTCTGTGGGAGACGCAGATGCGGAAAGAAAACTTGAGCCACTTTCCGAGCTGCAAGACCATGAAAGAGAAGCTCTCTACCGCTGTGTTCCCGAGTGCACAGTTTGCTGATAAACTCAACATACTTGCCGCTGACTTCTGATGCCGATTTGCCGACTTTGAAGCCCAAAAAAGCAGGTTTGAACTGCTCAGCAATCCTTTTGCAGTTGACGTGGAAAGCGCACCGCCAAACCTACAAATGGAGTTGATTGAGCTCCAGTGTAATGACACACTGAAGGAAAAATATGAGAGTGTGCCCTGCTGAGTTTGCATGTTTCATCCCCGACACAATGCCCCAGCTTCGCATCCAAGCTGCTCAGACTATGTTTGGCAGCACATACCTGTGTGAACAACTGTTCTCTTTGATGAAGCTAAACAAAACATCACATAGGAGCCGTCTTACTGATGAACACCTTCACTCAATCCTGAGGATTTCCTCAGCTCAGAGCCTGACCCCAAACATTGATGAACTTGTGCAAAAGATGAGACACCACCAAGTATCAGGCTCAGCCTCAGACAAGTGAGCATCACAGAGCATTAACGTATTTTCAGTTTTTAATTCAGTTAAATTTTTACATTTGTTACTACAGGACATGTGATTTTAATTTGAAGGAAGTATTTTTTTTTGTCTGTGTGCCATAGATTTTTGTATTTTATTTTATTTTTATCAGTTGAATGGACTCATAAGAAAGAATACAACTGATTAGATTTTTTTTCCTCATTTTACTTTTTGAAAGCAGTGATTGGTTAGGATCATAGAGCAGCACAATAATGCATTTTCAGTTTATAGTGCATTTAATTTCATTTCTGCATTTATCTTGATATTAAGGAACATATTTTGTTTTAGAAGGAAATTTACTTTTTTGCTGTTTATCTGTTGAAACATGTTTTCACTTGAAATTACTGGCAGAGCCATAAGAAAATATTGCTTTATTCATTTAATGATTAAATAATATACACTGTGTTAGGTCTTGGTTCAATAGGCTATGTGCAATCATTTCAATATGTTTTAATAAACATCGAACCAATCCGGCCCTCGACTTGTAGCAAATTTGTTTTTTTGGCCCTCTGTGGTATTTGACTTTGACACCCCTGAGTTACACGAAATAGGGCTAGAAACGAATGAAAGAGACAGAGACCCTCATTAATGCCTCATTAATTAATTAATATTTTACTTTACTAGTTTGCACCGTCAGTTTGGAGACAGGCGGGTAGATTCTGCTCGAGATTATGGAACGTGCAACAGATTCTTCCTCATATATCTTATATGAGTAATGTGAACTCTTATGCTGTTAGACTGGTTTCTGTCACTAGTTCTGCTCTGGCAGGCGTTGTAGGGGAAACCCTACAAACCTCCAAACTGTTTTGCTTTGCTTGTAGATTGTGGATTGATTAGATTGATTGAGACAGACAGTTAATAAAATGAAAATGAAATACTTTTCCAAAACTTTTGTTCCCAAGACACTTAAACATCGCCCAACTTTTCCTCAGATCTTCAAATGTTGTGATTGAAGAGATCAGAGCCAAAACCCCTGGCACTGAGAGAAAGTTTAGCCTGTGCTTTAGAACCATCTTCAGAAACTGGACACCCACGCCCGGCGGACCATTTTAGGAACAAATGAGGGAGAGGAACCACACACTGATCATTTCAGAATAGACGTCTCTTACAGAGTATATGAGCCTCACCTTCCTCACCACGTACACAGGGATGCCGATGATCATGGCAGGGATGGCTACGCCGGCGATGAGAGCAATTCCAACAGGGGCCGCAACTAGTGTGCCCAGCTGCCACAGGATTTTCTTCTTCCTACTCCACGGTTTCTTACCCCAGAACGTACAGCCTGATGGACTAAGAGACAGAGAGGGAGAGAAAGAGGAAAAATAAATTTTTAGTGGTAGCAGTAGAAGACAACTGTAAAGAATGAAATGAGTGTTGTGATAAACTAGGGTTGTGTGATGTACTGTCGCAAAGAGTTGTGATTTCAGTATAAATTACATGAATTCTCACTGTGCCTTCCAAACACTGCGTGCAAAGCAAACGATCCAATCAGATGGAGCCTTTCAAACATGTGAGATACAAATAAAGAGTACGGCCACAGGGTTCCCGACTAACTTTTTCCACTAGTAGCACTAGTAGTAGTAACTGGTGCTCCCCACTGAAGATTTTAAGAGCATCAGCACAAAATTTAGGAGCACCACTGACATAGACATGCCACGTAACCCATTCATATTTTTTCCATCTTAACTGTATTACTGATAAATGCTTTGGTAATAAATAGACAATTTACAGAAATAACAATGTGGTGTTTTATTTTAAAGGAAAAAGTCAGAAAGAGAAGTAGTGTTTTAACAGAAAAAATCATAAAAAAAAAAAGTTTTTTGATTGGTGCTATTTTAGAGATTTTTTATGAATAAACCCATTGATCCTTAATTACTTTTCATATACTTTTCACATGTTAACATGTTAACAAATAACTGAAAGTTTGTATGAACCAGACGTTATCAGTAGTAAAAAACTTTTACGACCCACATCTATTACGTGATTGACTAAGTGACCTTTATGTGACATTGACGAGTGCCGTCGCTGTTTGGCTCGAGTTGCACTGGAAAGAAAAGTGGCAGCACGTCATTAAGAGGATTTCAAGTGGCGCGCTCTAAGCGATAATGTTTAGTGAGCGATTGTGGTGGTTTCGGAGAACCGGAGAGCGGATTTTTCAATCGGCCGCTCGGGCATGGCACCGAAATCTGCATTGCGACTTGGTCCGGTAGATACCGATGGTATAGGAACCCATGTGGTACCAGCTATACAATTAAATAAGATTTAACCTATATTAAATAGCAAAATAAAAAATCCAAAATTAAAATTAATATGTGGCAGTCAATGTTGATATTTTGGACACTGTGAGAGCCTCAGCTTCCCATCTCTCTCTCACTCTCTCTCTCACACACACACACCAATTCTCGCTCCCTCCTAATGTTTCCCATGATATACAGTGGGGCAAAAAAGTATTTAGTCAGCCACCAATTGTGCAAGTTCTCCCACTTTAAAAGATGAGAGGCCTGTTATTTTCATCATAGGTAGACCTCAACTATGAGAGACAACATGAGAAAAAAAAAATCCAGAAAATCACATTGTCTGAATTTTAAAGAATTTATTTGCAAATTATGGTGGAAAATAAGTATTTGGTCAACAACAAAAGTTAATCTCAATACTTTGTTATATACCCTTTGTTTGCAATGACAGAGGTCAAACGTTTTCTGTAAGTCTTCACAAGGTTTTCACACACTGTTGCTGGTATTTTGGCCCATTCCTCCATGCAGATCTCCTCTAGAGCAGTGATGTTTTGGGGCTGTCGCTGGGCAACACGGACTTTCAACTCCCTCCAAAGATTTTCTATGGGGTTGAGATCTGGAGACTGGCTAGGCCACTCCAGGACCTTGAAATGCTTCTTACGAAGCCACTCCTTCGTTGCCCGGGCGGTGTGTTTGGGATCATTGTCATGCTGAAAGACCCAGCCACGTTTCATCTTCAATGCCCTTGCTGATGGAAGGAGGTTTTCACTCAAAATCTCACGATACATGGCCCCATTCATTCTTTCCTTTACACGGATCAGTCGTCCTGGTCCCTTTGCAGAAAAACAGCCCCAAAGCATGATGTTTCCACCCCCATGCTTCACAGTAGGTATGGTGTTCTTTGGATGCAACTCAGCTTTCTTTCTCCTCCAAACACTACAAGTTGAGTTTTTACCAAAATGTTATATTTTGGTTTCATCTGACCATATGACATTCTCCCAATCCTCTTCTGGATCATCCAAATGCTCTTTAGCAAACTTCAGACGGGACTGGACATGTACTGGCTTAAGCAGGGGGACACGTCTGGCACTGCAGGATTTGAGTCCCTGGCGGCGTAGTGTGTTACTGATGGTAGCCTTTGTTACTTTGGTCCCAGCTCTCTGCAGGTCATTCACTAGGTCCCCCGTGTGGTTCTGGGATGTTTGCTCACCGTTATTGTAATCATTTTGACCCCACAGGGTGAGATCTTGCGTCGAGCCCCAGATCGAGGGAGATTATCAGTGGTCTTGTATGTCTTCCATTTTCTAATAATTGCTCCAACAATTGATTTCTTCACAACAAGCTGCTTACCTATTGCAGATTCAGTCTTCCCAGCCTGGTGCAGGTCTACAATTTTGTTTCTGGTGTCCTTTGACAGCTCTTTGGTCTTGGCCATAGTGGAGTTTGGAGTGTGACTGTTGGAGGTTGTGTCTTTTATACTGATAACGAGTTCAAACAGGTGCCATTAATACAGGTAACGAGTGGAGGACAGAGGAGCCTCTTAAAGAAAAAGTTACAGGTCTGTGAAAGCCAGAAATCTTGCTTGTTTGTTGATGACCAAATACTTATTTTACCAAGGAATTTACCAATTAATTCATTAAAAATCCTACAATGTGATTTCCTGGATTCTTTCCCCCCATTCTCTCTCTCGTAGTCGAAGTGTAGCTATGATGAAAATTACAGGCCTCTCTCATCTTTTTAAGTGGGAGAACTTGCACAATTGGTGGCTGACTAAATACTTTTTTGCCCCACTGTATATAAATAGCCTCTCCCATATACATAAGTCTATCCCATATACATGAGCCTATTTCCTTTATCTATTTTGTAGCCCCATCCTGCATTACCCTTGAGTTCTTATTTTATTTTATTTTATTGTATATATTTTGTTTTATTCTATAGTATTCGACTTACTGCATTACGTTTCAGGAATCAGTTAGTTAGTCAAGTAGAAATTCTTAGGTAGCTATTGTGTTCAGTCTAGAACATATTGTGTGTAATCACCGGGTGCGTTGTGTTGACATTTCACTGCATATATATAGGAAAGTATGTATATGTATGTGACAAATAAACCTCTTGAATCTTGAATTAGCTTAGAACACATTCACACAAATCTTACTCCGAACAACACTCCACCAGACCATGGTCTGCAGGGCAGGAGGGGTGCGAGTGACTCTGGTTTGAATTGCTTTGAGGACTCACACCTCTACACCCAGCAATTTTAACTGCAATTTCCAACAGCACACATTGAGCATGGGGGTTTTCCTGGGTGGTGGGGCACTGGTGGGTTGGTGTGAGGACGTGGCTGGCCGGGTGGGCCCCCTGCCGGCTGGACTGAAGTCCTGGTGGCTTGCGCCTGGTGGTTTCTGGAATGCTGCAACCTGGCGGGGCTGCGGAGAGCGCTGGCAGGTGCCTTCTGGGGCCCCTGGGGGGCCACTTGCTGTTATGGGTGTGGGTTGGGGTGTGGGGGCAGCTGTTGACCTTTGCTCCCGCTGCGCAGCTTCTCGGCGGCGGGTGCGCCGGGTGGTGGAGGGCCCATATATCTGGCCTGCTGCTGTTGTCGCGGCTGGATGGGGTGCTGGCCGGCCGGCGGGGTTTTCGCTCTGTCGGCAAGGGACCTGGTTCGGGGCCTGTGGTCCGTGCCTGTGGTCCGTGCCTGGAGGAGCTAGGATATAATACCTCGTACACCTGAACCAATTAGGACAAGTCTTGTAAACTCACTGGTAGACATGCAAACACAAATTCTTGCGTTTTCCTAGACTTAATTAAGTCAGATTTTTCGATAAATGTCGTCTGATGTTTATGCTTTTCTGTGTACATGTTGTTTGTATCTTTGGTTTATGTTTTTACCATGTACATGCTGTTATTGGTTCTATGTTTATTTGTCTCACCCGTGGTGACTCTCCTCCTCTTGGAGTAGTTATTAGTTGTTTATAGACCAAAACATGGTAAGATGGTTCACCAAAGAGGGGAATTGTGGCGGTTGTGTGCTCTTGTCATCCTACAGGTCATTCACAGGACAGAGTTATTGCTGCAATTCTTGACGAATAAATAATGAATAAAGAGTTGCACAGCAGGTTGAGAACTTTAACTCCACTTGCAGACTAACTCTGTCCTAGATCTAATGTCACACAAATACTGTGTTGTATGCCCAGCATGCTGACAGCACAGGTAAAAAAAAAAAAAAGACAGTGAGTTGAACTCTATTCATCTGTGCGAGGTACTATAGAAAAATAATAATTCTTCCCCTAAGACAGAGTGCATGTCCAATTTGTATGTACAGTGTGTGTGTGTGTGTGTGTGTGTGTGTGTGTGTGTGTGTGTGTGTGTGTGTGTGTGTGTGTGTGTGTGTGTGTGTGCGCGCGTATAGTCCACATGCTGTTGCTCGAGGAGCCAAATATCTGTAGAGAAAACACAATTTGTAGAGTAAACCATGAACACAAAGCACTTAATCATGATGAGAAAACAAATAATGGATTATGGAGGAACAAATTCCTCAAAGGTACTAGGACTCCATCTGTGAAGCTTTCCACATTGCCAAAGAAGGTGCCATTAAAAAGAAAAAACCAACAACACACAAGATCAAATAGATGGATGGATGAAAAAGGAATGGACTGCACTTGAATGGGTCATGCCATCAGTGATACTTCATGTTCCCTTTGCAAAGCAATCATAATAGACGGATCTTGATCAGCTCCCTGTTAACATGGTTCTGTTTCATTACATAACTCAAGAGGACGAGTTAGTTGCTATGTGATCCCGAAATACTTAACAGAGAACCTTAATGTGGCTGTTTGGGTGCTGCTTGTGTTTGCATACTGACCTCAGGTAGTGCAGGTCGGAGATCTCCTTCACGCACAGCCAGCAGAACTCACAGCCGCAGACGGCACAGGTCATGTGGTTGCAGCTGCCGTCATTCATCTTGATGATGTAGGCTGCGCAGCGGGGGCACGGCTTGATGTTTTCAGCTAATAGACACCAGGAGGAGGAGATTAATGGGGTGTGGTCAAACTCTTTGTGCGTAGGTGTGTTACATAGTCTCATGAATAGACGTCACATCTTGACGTTTACAAAAAAATGCATAATGGACAAATTTGATAGCATATTACGTTATTAAGGAATTAAACATGAATCCCTCATTGGTTCCCTACAGGGTAGAGCAGAGGTAGAGTAGAGCAGAGGTAGAGTAGAGCGGAGGTAGATGATAGAGGGAGTTAGGGTCAGTAGAGTTAGTAGAGGTAGAGTAGATGCAGAGCAGGCGAAGAGTAGAGGTATAGTAGAGTAGATGTAGAGTAGGTGAAGAGGAAAGGTAGAATAGATGTAGAGTAGATGTGGAGTAGGTAAATGAAGAGTAGATGTAGAGTAGGTGAAGAGTAAAGGTAGAACAGATATACAGACCTGCCAACCTTGGGAAAATATTTTGAGTACAATAACAGTCTAACAGAGAGTCTCCGTGGCGTTTGAGTTACTGCAGCAAAATTACTCCATCACACCGTAGCCGTCTCGTAACGAGGCCAATCACGCCGCATGAGAGTTACCACAGCTAACTATATATACAAATTTATCTCATTAGAATAAACCCCTTGAAATGCTTCGTCTTGTTAAGTTACCGAACATGTTTACCAACATAAAGATGCACTGATTGCAATTTTCTTGGTCGATTCCTATCTCAGATTTTCTTTTAAGTCTGACCTGCCGATTCCCGATATACTGTACGTCAATGACAAATCCATCACATGATCTGATCACATATATACTGTATATGAAACTGAAACTTTGCAAACATATATGCATATATTTGCAGAATTTCTGGCATTTTGTGCCTGCGTATTTTGACCAAGAATTGCGTGGTACACAAAATGCTTGCAGGTTGGCAGGTCTGGATATAGAGGAGATGCAGAGTAGGTGAAGGGTAAAAGTATAATAGATGTAGAGTAGGTGAATGAAGAATAGATGTAGAGTAGATGTAAAGTAGAGGGAGTTAAAGTAGAGGTAGAGTAGACCCCCTTGACTCTCTCTTCCGGGGAGCAAGTGAGCATCACTTCCTTTTGGAGAAAATCTCTTATTTTTCAGGGATTCAGACGGGGATTTGATGTTCATCTGTGACATCATCATGGATTCTCTCACCAGGTAATGGTCATTACATCGACATAAAAATAATACATCTGTGGAAATGTTGGCGTAACATTGTGATGACGATATGAGACTGGGGTGGGGTCTGTTACAGGAATCCAAGAGCAAGCAAACAAGGAAGCAATCGTGTGTGTGTATGTTGATGACCGACTTGCAGCTCCACTCTCCTGGCTGTAGCTGAACGAGAAGGATCTGACCGTCCGGAGGTGGACGCTCTGGGTTCTCTCTTGCCGAGCAGCGTCACAGGTCTGGTTGGGGTGCCAGAGCTGCTTGCAGTGGTAGCAGAACTCTATGCCGCAGCCCTCCCGGCCGCAAGTGATCTTGGGACAGCTTGCGCAGCCAAAGGCAATCACGGCATACCTGAGGAAAATCACACAAAAATAGCAGACAAAATGTAGAAAGACAGACAGTCACACACACCTCTATCAGCCACAACATTAAAACCACCACTAATATTGAGTAGCTCCCCCTCATGCTGCCAAAATAACTGACCCGTCGAGGCATGGACTCCCCGTGATCGCCTTGTGGACAAGGCGATCACGGGCTGTAGTAAGTGAAACACAGATGTGACTATTCATACCCACTGTTCCTCACCATTAAAGTCAAAATACGATTTGATGACAGAGAGCATATAAATACCTTATAATAACAGATTTGCAGTAATGTGGCTGAGAGTGAAAGTCAGGGAGTGGAGAGGAGTAGAAATATACAATTAAGCCCCAACTATAGCTCCAACTATAAATTTACTAATTTAATTGTCCATTTACTTAATTATTTCTCAAATGTATTGTATAATGATCAATATAAAATTATTTTAATTAATTGTTTTAGAAATTCTTTGTTTTAATTCCCTTTAAATTAATGAATTATGCAATATCTATTGTTTCCATGGCACACTTTGTCCTCCGTACTGGAGGAACTGGCACTTAAAGCACTGAAAAAACAGCATTGGTCAGGAAAGAGCTACCCCAGCTATATATTGTATCCTCTCACAATTTTTAGTGAGTTCTTGCAAAACGGCTTCCTCCATTGATTGCCATAATGATTGGCATGACTAAAGGTGTGCGTGGTTGGGTGCATGTGTTACATGGGTGTGAGAAACAATTTACAGAAGATTTGAAAAGCCAAATCGCCAACTTGTAACCAGTGGATACCCACCATCCATTTAAGCCTAATGGAATAAAGAAAAGCGATAATCTTCAGTTGCAGTTTAACATTGCCTCTTCCAAATGGACTGTTCTAACCTACCCACACCAAGCTAATAGTATTGAACAGCTCCTCTAACTTTGTCAAAGCATCAAGGGCATCAAAAAATACCATGTATGTATATCATGTATATGTAGTAGAAAAAATGAGATTTGACCCAGAAATGAGCACTTGAGATTCTCAACTGGTTGGGAAGTCTCCTTTCCAAGTTTTGATTCCTCAAGGTAGGCTTAGGAGTGTTCTGGCACCCACTTCAGATTCACAACTAACTCATTAAGCAAAAAATACTCTAAAAGAAAGTTGCCGTGCTGTGTCTAGATGTAAGTCGAGAGCTACCAGGTCTCTCTCTCTCTCCCCCTGACTGATCCTGTGAATCAGGTTTCTTCAGAGCCAAAGGGAGACGTCCAAAAACTGCATGCGGATATGTGTCAGTCATTCTTATTCAGAATCAGTCTTATCAAAAATCATTGAGAAGACGGCAGTGTGAGAGGACCGGCTTGCAATGCTGTGAAGCCAACCACTCAAATAACTGGGATGAAAAAATAAAACCCCACCCACACAAGTAGTTGCACTTGATCAGATATCCATTCACTTTTCAACCACTTGCTGTGATGAACTGCTTTATATATCAAATGGGGGTTGGGGGGGAAAAGGTGGATGTTCTTGGGAAAGGTGGGCACAGGTGTGAAAAGGATGTCTGGGGTGATTGGGAGGGGCAGGGGGTCATGTGGGATTGTGTTTGGTGTGTGTCCTAATGATGACGTGAGTTGTTGGTATCGCCTGATCTGTTTAAAGAAGCCCTAATTAAGATGTCTAAATACTTAGGTAATTTTTTTTTATAGGGTTAGAAGAGGGTAGAACAAATGATGACATATGTGAGGGGGGTTGGAGGGTCACGTGGTGTTTCACAGATAAAAAGCAGCACAGAATGTGTTGGGTGTTTCATTCGCCCTGTATTCACATCTTGTGTTGAAAGCTCTGCAGTCCTGTCCAACGCTTTTTTTTTTTCAGCATGACCTGCGGCCGATCCTATTCAGGTACGATGATCTATGAGGCATCCACATAAAATCCTTCAGAAGATAAGAATGAATATGGTGTGGCTAGAACATCGAAGAGATCAAAACATAGGGGGGTCAGGCGTTCCATGTAGACATTGAAAGAAGACCTACTTAACCGTTCTAGCCAGACGTGTTGGAAAACGTTCTTTGGTTGGGCAGCTGTGGAGTGCTGTTAATCAATCACATTTTGAAGAAATGTTCAATTGCTTCTTAACACAAATTGCTAATCAGCCAATGACATGGCAGCAACTCATTGCATTTAGGCATGTAGACATGGTGAGGATGACTTGCTGAAGTTCAACCCGAGCATCAGAATGGGGAAGAAAGGGGATTTAAGTGACTTTGAACGTGGCATGGTTGTTGGTGCCAGATGGGCTGGTCTGAGTATTTCAGAAACTGCTGACCTACTGGGATTTTCACGCACAACCATCTCTAGGGTTTAGAGAATGGTCCGAAAAAGATAAAATATCCAGTGAGCGGCAGTTGTGTGGACGAAAATGCCTTGTTGATGTCAGAGCTCAGAGGAGAATGGACAGACTGGTTCAAGACGATGGAAAGGCAACAGTAACTCAAATAACCACTCGTTACAAGCAAGGTATGCAGAATACCATCGCTGAATGCACAACACGTCGAACCTTGAAGCAGATGGGCTAAAGCAGTAGAAGACCACACCGGGGGCCACTCCTGTCAGCTAAGAACAGGAAACTGAGGTTACAATTCACACAGGCTCACCAAAAATGGACAATAGAAGATTGGAAAAACGTTGCCTGGTCTGATGAGTCTCAAGTTCAGCTGCGACATTCAGATGGTAGGGTCAGAATTTGGCGTAAACAACATGAAAGCATGGATCCATCCTGCCTTTTATCAACAGTTCAGGCTGGTGGTGGTGGTGTAATGGTGTGGGGGATATTTTCTTGGCACACTTTGGGGCCCTTAGTACCAATTGAGCATTGTTTAAATGGCACAGCATACCTGAGTATTGTTGCTGACCATGTCCATCCCTTTATGAGCAGAGTGTACCCATCTTCTGATGGCTACTTCCAGCAGGATAATGCACCATGTCACAAAGCTAAAATGATCTCAAACTGGTTTCTTGAACATGACAATGAGTTCACCGTACTCCAATGGCCTCCACAGTCACCAGATCTCAATCCAATAGAGCACCTTTGGGATGTAGTGGAACAGGGGATTCGCATCTTGGATGTGCAGCCGACAAATCTGCAGCAACTACGTGATGCTATCATGTCAATATGGACCAAAATCTCTGAGGAATGTTTCCAACACCTTGTTGAATCTATGCCACGAAAAATTAAGGCAGTTCTGAAGGCAAAAGGGGGTCCAACCCAGTACTAGCAAGGTCTACCTAATAAAGCGGCCGGTGAGTCTATACTATTACTATATGTCCCCCATTACAATAAGTCTTAAGTCTAATAATAATGCTTTCTGTGTAACTAATGTTTCACCCCTCACTCACTGCTCATCCCTGCTTATGATGAAGCTATATGAGATTCTTGAAATATAAAAGTGTGTTCAGTTGTATGTTTGTCTTGACGATGGAACGTACATTAACAAAATTGTTTATCCTGCTAATCCTGGTAGTTTTGGCGGTGCTGATAAACTGTACACTGCTGTTTAAGGTCAAACTAGTGAAAAAAAAAAAATCGCTGAAAGACATGCAGAACTGGTTGTTAAAACAAGACGCTGATACCCTTCATGCAAATGCTGCCAGACATTTTCAGAGAAATCAAGTCCTAGTTAGCAGTATCGACAGAAGTTTCAGACGGCTCTGGTAGATATGAACGAGTATGCAGATGTTTAACTTATTTAACTTCTAAGAGAGCCGAGGCAGGTACCGACTTTAAAATAAATCTTGATCAAAGGACGTGTACTGGGCTTGGGCAGAACGACAATTAAATTTTCAATCAACAAACAAAAAAATAAAAAAAAATTAATTGTCAATCAATTCCATTGATCGCCAATTTCCATTCATGAAAGTAAATTTTTTTTGATCCACCAGGAAAAATCCAAGCATTGAAACCGTGTAAGTGCAGGGAGCAGAGAGGTAGAGAGGGGGCAGAGAGAGAGACGACCCTTTCACACATAGTTCCTAGTAAATTACCGGCATAACCTTTCCGGCACCGGAAATTTTCACTATTCACACATGCAGCTACGCTCTTGAACATTTCCGTCTTGCGCTTTTTCACACATGCCATGATAATGCCGGAATAGATGTTGCAAGGGACAGTCCAGCAGAAGTCACCGGGTGCAGTCCCAGTCCACACCCCCCACGCCGGAGAGCAACAGACGGAGCAGAAGAGCATGCAGATCATTCATTTGCTCACAAATAAAAAATAAATATGCCGCCCGAGTTGCATCTGGCAGAGAATCCATCCGGCTCGGTTCTCTCCCAGGCGAATCATGGAAAGTCTGGTCTGATGCTGTTCTTTTGTAATAAACCTATTATTTTACTCACGTCAGCGGTCACGCCTTCTTCATCAACACATCAAATACATCAAGAAACTACACCATAAATAACTAAATGAGTCAATAAAAATATAAATATATGTAAATATATAAATGAGTAAATATATGGATTGGGAGGAGGCGGTGTTGCAGAAAAGCCCTCAAGCGTGGCAGCTGAGGTGGGGGGATCTTTCATTCTGATTCATGGGATCTTTACATAACTTGAGAATTTTATTTCTCCTCCAGATAGCGTTGTGTTGTGCAGGTGCACCATGCGTGCACCCAGATTCCTGACTCCCGTGCCGGTTTTCCGGTGTTTTTATTTTGGATCCATTTATTTTCATTTGTTTCCTTCTTGTATGAAACAAAAGTTTTCAACACAACTGAGTTAAGGGACTGTCGCGTTCCATCCCGTTCCAAAAAAAGTACTGTTCCGTACTGTCTCCCCGTGCTATGGGACTTAATTTAGTAAAAACTTTTTTGACGTAAATGTAAAACGTTTTTGTGTTAATACTTTTCTTGCAAATATTAAATTATGCACTTCTGTAACAGGGAGACCGCATTTTCCCCATTACATTACATTCTAAGAAAACTAAACAGTAGTGTTTAACAATTTGTATAAAGGAAAGTCCGAACCTAGGATGGAGTTAAAAATCTCAAAGCATCGTAGTATTTTTCGGAAAGGATATGAACAGACATAAGCAGCATCTAAATTTGTTTTTACCATTCAGTATCTCTACCAGACGTGAGTGGTTGTGTCAGCAATGGGTGAGGGTGATTTTTTTGTGATGCTGCCCAGCAATATTTCTGCATCTGTTTATCCAAAAAAACCAAAATATGGAATTATCTGACAAAATTAGAAAAAGCATTTTATCTCAAGGAGCCTTATGATGTTGAAATAATCAAGCAACAATATACACACACGGAAATGTTTTCGAATGACAAATAGTATAATTAGAGTAGAGGCTTTCAACACGTATCAGCAAGAGGATATAATGCGGACATACTGTATGGCAGCTATCATACCATACCTGATATTCTCAGAGTTTCATTCCTTAGAGGGACAGCATGGTGGAGTTGGAAATATTTCTTTAGAATACGAAATCATCGGGAATGGTGTAGCGATCTCTGGTGATGCAAACATTGGTGTAACAAACTGGCAAACTGGCTAATATTTTGGGGTTCCCTCCTGATGTTATGATGTGTACTACTGATAATACACCCCACAAATTGATTGCTCCATATCCTGTTGACATTTATCGAGGGTGCTACAACATATACAGTATGTGCACACCAACATAGTACATAATCAATTTGTCGGTAACAGCTTTGTGCCACTGTTACGATTTGTTAATATAGCCAACACAAGCACAATACATGCCATTCTGTTTTTTGACAAGCCACACTACGTAGCTCTGCAGAAAACAATAATCGATTATATAGATTTATTTAGAGACAGGTCAAAATCATGTCCTTACGGATTGTGAAGACATTAGACATGTAAAAGAACGCTTACAAGAGCTATAAAGAGGGAAAATATATGGATTATTATCTAAATCAAGCAGGGAATGAAGAACCCAGGGTGTATGGGTCAGCGCACACAGTATGGAGCAGGTCTCAGCTGTGTTATAATGATTCTTTGGTATGTAGATTTGTTAACAAGATACAACCTGGTGTGTGTGTGTGTGTGTGTGTGTGTGTGTGTGTGTGTGTGTGTGTGACTGAAGGTTTATACAGTATGTGTGCAGGCATCACAAGTAAATAAAGAAAAACACATATGACAGTGATATTGTGTTCACATCGCTTTTTCATTATTCAGTCTGCAACAGTTTTAAAAACATTAGAAAAAAAACAACAAAACAAAAACAAAAAACAAACAATTTGTTACAATCAATAAGAACAAAATAATTACTAGTTCATACACAAACTTCAATTCAATAATCATTCGATAACACATAAAACAAAAATAAAAACAAATAAAATCATCACAAATAAAACAGTGTAAATCTAAAAACAACAAATAAAAAAGCGAACCACGATCTAGATCAGTTGATTTAAAAAATAGGCTCCTTAGCTTGAACACTTACATCAGGAGTTTTCAGAACAGGCTCATCAAACATTGTACTACCTGTATGTACCTTTGCCCTTTTCGATTTCTTTGTATATGAAAAACCTGTGTCAGGGTTTTCTCCCTCTACACTTATTACAGTGGAACCACCCTTAAAGTCTGTAATACTCTGCTTCTCTCATCCCCTGTCTATTATCTATAATGGGCACACTAAACAACTATCAATGTCGTCAGATCGCTGTACTGTTGATACTAATGACACTACAAAACTTTCTGTCTTGTGATCAGGATCTTTCACCAGGAGGAACTATCTGCATTGAGGAAACATCAACTTGACATGGGATCTGTATGGGAGTATGAGAGAGGATTGAGAGGATAATACAGCCCTCTGGGAGGTAACACTGTACATTACACAAGCCTGAAATAGCTGTCAAGGGGACCAAATAAGATGATTTTGGGGTGGCCTATGGGATAGGGCTTACGAGATTGAACAGTCGGATATAGAGACGTAAAGTCAGTATCTGATTTTCTCTCCGGGCTGTTTTGTGGTACACCTTATGAGCGATAACGACTACAGGCAGATAACGACTACAGACAAGTGGTAATCCCTATTGAGAGATGTGATTTTTTTCAATAAACCTTTTTCAGAAACCAGTATCTACTGGGATACCGGGATTCCTGAGCACGGGTCTGTAACAAAGTTCACAACCATGGTAAAAACATACTGCAAATTCGTAGGCTGTTCCAGTGTCAGAATTAAATCTGTCTAATCTGGGACTAATTGTTTTCCCTCTGTATTGAGAGTGTGTTGAATTCTGATGTTATCTTTTTGTGACACATATTCTAACTACTGGATGGATACATTTGAGAATGCTTTGTGTTGGTAAATATAACAACTGTTGTATGTCAGAGCCAGTGTCTTGTAGACAGCCATGCATATCGATGCAAGTAAAAAGATTGAGTCCTGAACATTTAATGATTGTATCCCGATAGACAGTACGGGCCTTCCTCAAAACAATCACATTGTTGACACCATAGCGCTTCAACTCTCTCTGGAAATTAAACTTCTTGTGTTCACAGAAGCCTGGAGCCTAATGCTGCAGGTGTTTTTGATAGTCACATACAGTATGTAGAAAGCTGTAGCTATTCATCGTTGTTTGAATTGTTTGTCTCTCATCATAATCACCCGACTACCATGCATTATGACACTCTGTACTATCTTTTGGGATGTAAAATATTCCAGCAGTTCCTGTAGTTGTCAAAACCAGAAGCGTTGTAGGCTATAAAAGAATAAACTTTATACTTTGGATAGCATTTGACAAAGAAAGCCATAAAGACGGCATTAACTTAGTCAACAGTCAACCTTTCCTGTGCTTCCATTTGGAAACGAGTAACGGATCCTCCTCTTTGGACCTATTTATGACAGAAGAGAGAGGATCATAGCGAGGCAGCGTAAACTGGGTTTTTATGCATTTCTTTCTCACCCTCCACTCCCAAGACTGCTGCACCGTGAGGGTCACCCTCAAGATTTCGGCTGCCCGCCACTTCACTCAGGGTCCAGTCCCCCAGCAAAGTGGGCTCTGACTGCGGCAGCAACTCAATAATCTTATACTCCACCAATTTACCAACAACTAGGGCTTTAAGCTCCTTCTTGAGAAATTGTTTCGGGTACGCGATACTGATGTGATTCGCAATTTGAGCCATTCATCTTTACAGCAACGGTCAATTTGATTAAGAGAAGGATTGCCCAAAAATGTCAAACAGTAACATGTCCAACTAGTGCAGGCAATTAGAGGCAAATTACAAAGGAAAAGGGATGTGAGTGCTGTTCAAATCAATAACCAAATATAACCAAAGAGGACACTTTAAAATAAGAGCTACAACTATCTTTATCTAAAAGACACCAAAAGAAAAATAAAACCTCAGTTAAATTTGTACTTAGCCAAACTCAAAAACAGTCAAAACAGTCCCTGCACCTAGTGTGTTTAACAAAGAAAATCAAGGTGTGTGTTGTCAATGGTAAACACGAAACTGTACCTGGCCCAGTCCCCGGGTAGTTAAACTAGTGCTTCAATTAACATTGAAATCAAGCCTGCACAAAATCTCAATACTTTCTAGTAACGGCAGAGCAGGAGATACAGTGGTGAGCTGCCCACATCAAATCACAGCCGCTCCAACTGACAAGTTGGCCAAACATTTGTAGATTAAATTCCCCAATTGAACTGGATTGGAGCGCTGGACCAGGTGCCTCTCCAATCAGGATCACCGAAGAAGCCAGGAAGTGGGAGGAGCTTGACAGGCAAAAACAAAAACAAAAAAAACAACACTTAAAAGGGTTACACACATATACACCCAAAGCAGGAGTTGGTGGCGGCCGTAACAGCGGTACTGCATCTTCATAAATTGAATTTGCATTTAACGGTATTGCCAGGCCTGACATTGCAGTTGGTCAGACACACATTACAGTATGCTTCAGTATGTGGGAAAATACAGAGCTCAATGGTTTGTAACAGTAAGGGGTGTGCATCTCTCCCTTATAAGACGATCCCATTAGGGCTGCGCCAGCCATGAAAATTTTGCTATATATTTTTAAATAATCAAGTCGATCACCATTATCGTCTCCTCTTTGGGGGTTTAGTTCACGAAAAGACAGGATAAGTACAATATGATTAACACTTATTTCTTTAAACAGAACAAAGATTTAACATTCTCAAACTTTCTGAAATAACTGAAAACGAAATATAACAGACCGGCAATTGCCTGCCTCAATGGTCTGTCCCTTAAACTTGACCCTGTGTATTTCTGCCTGCAGCTATATTTATTGTTAATTTTATGGTTATTATTATTAATATTAGTAGAAGTAGTCTAGTTGTTGTGTTAATTATAATTAGGCTTTTATTATTATTATTACGATTTTTTTTTATTACATTGTCTACTGCAAAAGGGAGATTAAAAGAGATTGCCGGAGGAGCAATTATTATTAAGTATTCTCGGCTTTCTTTGAGAGGGATTGTGTGGTGTTTGAGCATACACAAATTTATTTATGTATATTAAGAGGAAATGTATATTATTTTATACATTTTAGAAAAACATTAACAACTTGCGATTATGGCGTTTTTTCTGCGTGGGTGTCGATGACCATCGATGACTGTCAATCGCCTGATTATGAAATAACCGATGCGATTCGGTGCAATTCGATTTGGTGTGATTTTATGCAATACAATGCAATGTGATACAGTTATTAACATTTGTTTAATGTAGACAATAATTTTCCATTATAAATAAAAATAAGCTAATTCTATAAAAGCAGCATTGCTTACCTTCAAATAGATATTTCATAAAAGACCAGTAAATCCCAAGTATTTTTGTTACTTCAGGGCATTTAGATAATAATCTCTAATATCTTACTATATCAGAATCAAAATATTATTTTGATTCTATGTGAACCCCCGCATACTTTGAGGTCACATTTAGAAATCTGACATTTTTGTTTTTTTTCCACGATATGAAAGTGTAGAATCAGAGATTCAAAACAAGGTAACACTTGTGGGAATCAAGAAAATATTTTGGAAGCTCTATGTTATTAAAGATCAAGGGTGTGATAACAGAAGTTCTGAGAAATCTGGCTTTAAAGTTTTAGAAGCATTTCCAGAATTTTGCAGCACCAAATACACATTTAGAAACACAATAAGTGCTTTAAATTGTTCCATTTGGATAGTGATGTACTCCTTCAATAAGATAATGTTGAATGTGTTTTTCTGAAACAATATTTGAATCATTAATTTATAACAAATATTGGAAAATGCATAATTCAAGGTAATCCTTTAATTTTTTTTTTCATTCTAAATTCATGCTCACTATACTAGCATGAACCCTCTAATCCCTCTCTTGTAAACATTCCCATTTCCTGCCTTTATTGTTTAATAACAATAAGTGATGAATGAATGATGAGTTTTAAGAAATTGGGACTTTTCAGATCGCGCAGATGAAAACCTATCACCGGACAGCAACAATTCCCAGAATTACTTACTTCTGGGAATTGTTGTTTTCTGGGAGCATACTGCTCTGCCACCTCACACTGCCCGGTCCACAATATGATTTAGAGCTTCTGCCACCCTCTTGTCGTAATTCAGAACACCACGGAGAAGATCTTTTCACGGAGAAGTGAAAATTCTTGCTTCTGGTGTTTATTTGTTGTTGTTATTTTAAACATTGTTTACAGAAATGACGTCGGCTCTTCTTCGTGTCCTCTGAGGCAGCGTCATCAGCGTCAATGCATCACACGAAGAAGACCCAGTGTAGTCATTCAGGAGTAGATACAATTAATTACCTTATTTTATCACATTCTGGGATTCTGACTTCACATCACACTCAATATCGAAGGATCTGCCTGTTTGCATCGGTAACCGTAAGATCGCTGTTTGCGCTGTTTTGCGAGTTCAGCAAGTTGGTATGTATTTTTTTCCCCTGTAAAATGCTGGTGGTTCAAGTAGCCTCAACTTTTTAATATTTATATAATATTTTGAAATCAACTCAGATTTGAAAACAACTTGAGGAACATAAATATGCTATAATTTCATTTTTGACTGAGAAACAAATTTCCGATGTTTTTCACATCCAGCGGAAAGTAGGTGGCCTCGAAATGCTCAGATGTGTTGGGTCACATATATTATAAACATTTACATTTAGTCATTTATCAGACGCTTTTATCCAAAGCGACTTACAATTATTCAAACACCGACGGACGCAGCCATCAGGAGCAATTAGGGGTTAAGTGTCTTGCTCAAGGACACTACAGCATGCTAGCAGGAGGAGCCTGGGATCGAACCAGCGACCTTTGGATCACTAGACCACCAGCTCTACCTCCTGAGCTACCATATAAAATATTGTAAAGACCCTGGATGAGAATTGTTAATTGTCAGTTATAATGTGTTTTACTGCAGGCGGTTCACAAGCCCCGCAAGAGGAAATGTGCGCAGTGTAATGTGTACAATATAATCAGCTGAAGCTCTGAACAGCACATTGAGACGCAGCGCAGGGTCCAGGCTGAACAAGGATTTAGAGAAAGTATTCGATTTATTTTGTTTCCTTAGGTTCTTACTTCTTACGGCTTGGAAACCGCGCCGGTTTCCACGCCAGTTTTCAAGTGTTTTTATTCTAGATCTATTTGTTTTTGTTAGTTTCTACTTGTATTGCATTTTAAACCCAACTAAGGGACTGTCCGGCTCCGCCTTAGATCAGGACAGTGGATTGCGCAATGGAGGGAGAGTGAGCTGCAGTACACTGTGTGTCCTGTTCGCCATGCCTCCAAACAAAAACAAATAATAATTATTTTTAAAGTACCGTTTATACAAAAGTAGAATTAGCAGCAAAGCTTCAGTCAACCGATTCGTAACTTTAGAATTGAGCCATCGACCGGTTCATGGTACATTTAGATCGAACCAGGGGTCCATGTATCCATGTAGTCACATCTTTAACGTTACAACTGGTTTCCGATTTGAATCAGTGAATCGTAACACCCTTAGTAACAGCATTTGTAAGCGTAAGGGGAGCCATAACATCTTTTCAGGTCCTCTATGAGGTGATAGTGGTTATTGTGCAAGTACATACAAATTGAACCCATGACGGGTGTTTTGCTTGTATGAAACATTCCAAGTTTTTTTTAATCATTGTTGTGAACAGCATCTCTAATCTCTCAAAGCTAGCCACATCTGAGAACCCTATAGCATGATTGTCTGAAAAACCTTCCTCCATATGTATTCTTTAATCCTTTTTTTGTCTTTGTGATATCATCATAAGGTAGAGAACATAGTTTGAGAAGAGCTCCGCCATTTATATTCTGTGCCACTTTAATGACAAATTCTATAATATCGTCTGTAACACTATGATCGTTACCATGTATGACTATTAGTTTTGGATAAAAACAACTCGTTGTTGTAATAATCGTATGCATTTAAAACAACTTGATGTCAGAAGCTAGAGATACAAAACGTTAAAAACGTTAAAAAGACTGCCGGGTGTCAGTATGTCGTTACAATGAAACAGCACATCGATCATCGTTCGGAAGTATCACAATTTGAATCGACATATGTATTGTCTCTCTCAAGATGTCTACAATCCTATTGTGTTTATGTTTCTGCCTTAATTACGCCTCCTGTCTGTGTTATAGTAGCTGTGGCTGTTGACGATGTACTATCATCATTAGTGATCACGATGTAAGACATCTGAATCGTCATCAGAAATAACTATCGTGTCTTCATCATTATCATTTGCTTTTAAACAACCCTCAGTGCACAGATCCCCTGGGTCTGAATAATTTGTCTTAAAACTATCGCCGATTTGAGATCCCTCAGATCTGAAATGCCTGCACAATGATAACCTCTATGCCTTTGTCCAAATGTATACACCAGGACATTGTGAAGTGCCTCATGCCAGGCTGTATGATCAGCCATCACTGCAGATGCCTTGTCACCACCATCTAACAAAAAATCACGAGACAACGTCCCTGTATATAAAGGAGCATTATCTGATGCTTTTACACCTAACACGTCTTCATTATTAGTATTTACACCTGATATCTCAACAGCTCTTTCAACCCTGTTAGCTATGATTTGACAACATGATGGAATTACAGCATTCATCATCAATTTTAAATCGCTTCCTTCTTGGCTCCATGTTGAAAAACTATGAGAATAAAACACCCGACACACCCATAGCTATACCCCCAAATTTAAAAACAAAACAACAAAAACAAACACAAACTTTCCCAACACCCACCATGTTATTACATTGCGTTTTTTTTTTTTGTCAATGACTGAATGCCTCTACTTTTGCTGCCAAATATTCTACCTTATTGTATAGTATAGTTGTGTAGTTGCAACAATTCATCCACCTTCTTGCTTAGTTGCTCCAACAGTGACAAGACTGTGGTAATGCGTATGTTATATGTTTGTTGAAATTTTCAAAATGTTTCATAACTCACCAATTTACAGGGTGAGTGATTATTGTTCTGGATGTTGACTTTAAGCGATGCACCACTTCTTCATACTGCAGTACTCTCTGCACTTCGGTCTACGCCCGTCTATTTCTGAGGGTTTTTCTTCAGCTCATTGGCCGATTGCCCATGTTCGTCATCACCTTGGTTAAAATCGTACTACAAAATACACAATGTAAATTTAAAAATCAACAAACCCTTTAAGAAAATGATGACTACGACTACGTAATAACTATGCATATGCTATATTTTACCTGCCGTTATTTTGATTTGATGAACCATCTGTTTTGTTGAACGGCTTGTGACAGAGTGGCTCTTGGTTTTCTTTATTCTCGATTAGGCCTGGACAGAATGTTACACACAAATTTAGAAATCAATGAACCCTTTGAGCAAATATATTCAAATGCATTGACATATTTTGAGTTCCTTGCTTTCTTTTTAGCTACACTCTTTCTCTGCTCCATACTGAAGTGAAACACACGCATACCGTTACCTAATGACCAAATCACACTGTTAGTGAATGAAAACATACTTTTGACTATCTATGTATGTATAATGTACAAACTTTCTTTTTTAGATGCATACTTTACATCGCTAGTATGCTGTAGCTCATGTTGTACAATGCATCACCTAAAAAACACATTTAAAAAAGCAAATATTCGTATAGTCATTTTTAACGGTGTAACACATAAAACAACATACCTGCATAGGAGTTTTCCTTTTTCTCTGGTGGTGCTCCTGCACTAGGCAATGTAGCATGCGATGTCAGTATCCAACATGTTTCATAACTCCTTGAAGGACACACAGTAATATCATCGTAGTCCAAATGGGATCCTGCTAATAAAACAGCGTATATCCTTTTTAGAAAACAATCTAGAAGAATAATAAATACATATAATTAATAAACAAACAATACATCAATCAAAACACATACGTACATTGCAGTCGATGATCCATTTTCTTTTCTCTGTTTTCTGTTTGCAGTGTTGCCTGTAGCGTAGCCCTTGAAGAGAGGTGCTCTTCTTCCAAGCATTGCTAATACTGTATCTATATATAACCCTAACAGTCAGTCACCCCCTTTTTCTCCGCGCTCCAGGTGTCCTGCGACACCCACACCCAAGCACAGTTTGTAACAACACAACGTGACCCCCCCCCCGACACACACACACAGGCATCTCTGTATGTTCTACCCTCTTTAAACCCTTTAAAATAAATATTTAACGAAGTACTTAGACATCTTAATTAGGTCTACTTTAAACAGATCAGACAATACCAACGACAATGACCCCCTCATTAGGACGCGCATCAAACACAATCCCACGTGACCCCTCCACCCCTCCCAACCAGACATCCTTTTCACATCTGTGCTCACCTTCCCCACCCCTCCCCCAACCCTCCTCCCCCTTTCTAGGTGTCATAAATCAAAGTGACAGGATTGTTACAATTCAAAAAGAGCATATACTGTATAACACTCTCTCCCAGGGTTCCATTTGTGTGGGCTTGTACCATTACTTTACATGAGGAGAGCGAAGAGTCGTATTGCGTGTTCAGTCTCTCTCAACCAAAAACATGATAAATCAATTCTCGCTCGAGGCTCTACTTTAGAACACAGGCTGAAGAGGGGATGGGTAGAAGCCAGATCTACAGACGTTAAAAAAAGAGGAGAAATAGTGCTGCATTTCTTTACTCCAGGACACAAAATGATGAAGAAATAAAATAAAAGTGTGGTTGGTGGACACAAGATAATGAATAATAATAAATCTAGACACATAATGTGAGCTGTGGGCTGAAACAGCTCCCAGAGAGAGACAGGTCAGGCAAGGCCTTGTGCAACTATAACACCCATTATGAGGACCGAGAGCCATTACCCTGCAGAACCAGTTTGTTACTAAGACCAGGGTAGGACATCTTACAAACAAAACATCCCACTGTCTATGTACTCAGAGCTCATGTGACTGCCATACAAAGTACACACTATATGTTACATTACTGCAACAATTCCTGGAAGAAAAGAAAAATGGCCAAGACACCAGGGAGATTCGGGGGAAGCAAGGAGACAGAGACTGAAAGGGAGACTGTTTGTAAGAGAAAGACTGCTTGTGTGTGTTTATTTATGTGATATACGAGAGGGGTAAGCCTAAGAGAGACGTACAGAGCTGTAGTAACTACACGGGAATAAAGTTGATCAGCCACAGCCTGAAGCTATGGGAAAGGGTAGTGGAGGCTCAGTAAAGCGGAGAGGTGGGGATAAGCGAGCAGCAGTATGGTTTCATACCAGGAAAGAGTACTACAGATGCAATGTTTGCTGTAAGAATGCTGATGGAAAAGTACAGGGAAGGCCAGAAGGAGTTGCACTGTGTCTTTGTGGATTTAGAGAAAGCATATGATAGGGTGCCGAGAGAGGAAGTGTGGTATTGCATGAGGAAGTCGGGGGGTGGCAGAGAAGTACGTAAGAGTGGTACAGGATATGTATGAGGCCAGTCAGACAGTAGTTAGGTGTGCTGTAGGCGTGACGAAGGCATTCGAAGTGGAGGTGGGAATGGATTAAGTATCAGCTCTGAGCCCTTTCTTGTTCGCAATGGTGATGGACAGGTTAACAGATGAAATCAGGCAGGAGTCTCCGTGGACTATGATGTTCGCGGATGACATTGTGATCTGTAGTGAGAGTAGGGAGCAGGTTGAGGAGAGCCTGGACAAGTGGAGGCATACATTAGAGAAAAAAGGAATGAAAGTCAGCAGGAGTAAGACAGAATACATGTGCATGTGGAGAGTGGTGAAAAGCTGAGAATGCAAGGAGTGGAGATGAAGAAGGTGGATGAGTTCAAGTACTTGGGGTTGACCATCCAAAGCAGCGGAGAGTGTGGGAGAGAGGTGAAGAAGACAGTACAGACAGGGTGGAGTGGGTGGAGAAGAGTGTCAGGACTGATCTGTGACAGAAGGGTTCCAGCAAAAGTGAAGGGGAAGGTCTACAGGACAGTAGTGAGACCAGCCATGTTGTACGGTTTAAAGACAGTGGCAATGACAAAAAGGCAGGTGGCTGAACTGGAGGTGGCAGAGTTGAGGATGTTCAGATTTTCATTGGGAGTGACAAGGATGGACAGGATTAAGAATGAGTACATTAGAGGTACAGCTCAAGTTGGACAATTCGGTGGAAAAGTGAGAGAGGCGAGATTGAGATGGTTTGGACATGTGTGTAGAAGATATGAGCGTTACATTGGAAGAAGGATGCTGAGGATGGAGCTGCCAGGCAAGAGGAAAAGAGGAAGGCCAAAGAGAAGGTTTATGGATGTGGTGAGGGAGGACATGCAAGCGGTTGGTGTAAGGGAGGAAGAGGTGCAGAACAGAAGGTATTGGAGGCAGATGATCCGCTGTGGCGACCCCTAACGAGAGCAGCCGAAAGAAGAAGAAGAAGAAGATAGTGCAAAGTTCTTGCTGGTTGTCTTTTAGGATTGGGAAGGAGTGGATTAACTCTTGGATTGATGGAAGCCTATACAAGGTTTAGTGTAAGTATCAGGCCACTAAAACACTTTATAATTTGACATGTAGAAAAGAAGAGAGAGATTTACCTACAGCATACAATTGCAGGGAAAAAATGCATTCATACTCTATTTAATTTGACTTTAATATTAATTTCTTTACAGTTTAGTAGCAGTAGTAAATTAAGCAGGACCATGAGAAGTCATGTTTCCGGGCCAAGCTAGTCCAGAGATGTGCTAAGGCATCACTGCTTCCAGTTATATTTTATATTTCTGAGGTATGGACTTGGTACTTCGGGTAGGAAAAAGAAAGCCTTCTCCTTTGATCAATTAAGTCAATGATCGATTGATCAATGATCAATTTGGTCAATGTCTGGTTGTCTGGTGTTGAAAACCCTTTACCTCAGGAGCAAATAATTCTTGTCCAGCACTCAGAGATGCCTCTCCCCTAATGTCAATTTGCAATTTGCCAATTGACCACTGTTTACCACACATTAGGCCAACACATCTTATTTTTAAAAGTTATGGCACATAATGAGTATACTGGCAACTTTTGTGTTGGTCGGAGAGAGACTTTGGAACAGCCAGCTATCACTTGGGAAGAGGATTACAGAGCTTTGCACAGTACAGTGTAGGGGTGCAGCAAAAAGGACGGATTCAGAAAAAGGCCTTTGTGAGAGAGAGGTAAACAGAAAGATGATAGATGAGAATCTTGGTTGACCATTCACAGTGGTTCTTTGCTGTGTCCGGCACATTGGAAGATCATCTTTTAAAGCAAATCTCCATGCTGTGGACTTATCTTATAGAATGTTAAAGCACTCAGGTGACAGTTAGACCTTGTCCAGCTTGTGTTGTTAAAGGAACGTTTTGTGGTAAAAACCACAACACAGGTCAAGCAGACCTTGAGCGATGAAGAATGTCTTTGGATTCAATTGTTTTGTCTTTATTGGTTTATTGTTTCCCTATCCAGACCCCTTCAACTCCCCATCCTTCTCTTGATCCTTTTATTTCTAGGAGAACACTCAACAGAAATATGTCACACCACTGGCTGTGGATGTACTCCTTTCCCCTCATACATTCCTTCTCAGATGACAAGTTTCTTTCGAGACCTTCTCGGGCTGCATGATTCTGGGATGAATTGGGCTGAATGACAAGTCCTTAATTTAGAATTCAGATTGTGATTCGAATTTGGCAAATGAAATGCATTCATCACACTTTTTTGCATGTCAGCCAATTTATGATAACATGATAACATTTTGCATATATAAATATGAAGAGAACAAAAACTGTTTAGCCTTGTTTTTAAAAGCAAACATGCTTGGGGGGGAAAAATGTCATGACCGAAGTGCAAAACTAGAAATCAACTGTAGAAAGCCTCACATAAATGTTTCTCCAAACATGTAAATAAATATGGAGATATGGCTGATCCGATAGAATATGTACTCTTTTAATTATGCGTTCTGCAACATTTTGCATACAGGGGAAGGGATTTGGTAGGCTTTATCAATGGTGTGTAAATTTTTCTTCAAACTCTATTCAAAACTACAGTATTTCTAGTTTTACTATTGCAGTCCCTGCTGTAAAACAGATACCACAGCCGCTGACATATTTTTGACAGATAACAAATATTTGGAGTTTCATTTGAAGTGAAGAGATGTGAATTGAGATTGTGACTTAAACCGTGGAGCCATATTTTAAGCACAAACATCCAACATGTTTAAAGAACAGTAATGGCCAGCACACCATGGTTTTATACATATAGGATATCAAATAACCTAATTTAAAATGAGTTTCACAAGGACAACCATTTAACTATTTTTGAGACTTACTTCTAATAAGCAGCAAAAGCTGGAAAGTAGAGGCCAAAACCCTGGGTAGGGTCTCTAGTAGACATCTGTACAGTGGTGAGAAAGCTTTAATAATTCCTCATCCGTTTTCCTATTCCAGGCCAAGACCAGTCTGTTCTTATGAGGTTACTTAGGTTTTGGCAATGGCAAACAGCACAATTTTCCTGTGTAATGTACCATTTTACTGAACAGAACAGAATAACATCCTGGATATAGAACATGGAAAGTAGCCTTGTTGTGTTCTGCAGCCAATACTGTATGATACTCATCTAGCACAATAGCTTGATTCACAAAATGAGGTTGGGAGGGAAAGCCCTTGGAAATGGCAAAAAAAGGATGTATTCACACACTAGTATTGTTGTGCTGTACACCACTTAAGTATACAGAGTGGGATAATTTCTTCATGAACACTGCATTACATACCAACATGTATTGTTCAGGGACATCATGAATGCTTTTCAAATTTGTGGTTGTTCAAGAGGAAATCAAATAATCAAGCCGTACGACTTGGTTTTTCTTAGTTATAGTTACTGTCATAGTTATAGACAAATCAACGCCATTTTCATTTCTGCTCCTTTCTGAATTTATTTTTTTAATGACCCCTAAGCATTTAGGGAATCTACGAAACAAGTATGCTATGTCCAGGGGCTGTCAGGACAATGAAATTCTATTTGGCGATTCATTGACATACAAATAATTGCAATGAACATATATTTTGTTGAATATATGCCACCATGGCAGTAAAAAGCTTATAACATGTTTCCACCGGCCAGCAGGCAGCAGCCTGTTACCTATGGTGTCATCCCACCCTGGTCGAGCCATGCTCCTGGTGCCAACTCATACACTCTCACTCTTAATCATGATGTGTCTTCTATCCATCATGTCTTTGACCTTTCTCAAAATGTCTGTACAAAAGACCACTGGCCACTATGTGGCCACCCCTTTGTGCTTGTCAAAGCACAAAGTGCTCTTCAAAGCTGGTGTCAGTGGCGTTCAGGCTTCAGGCCAGCCAGCCGCCCTGGCCTTCGTTCCCCTGGCTGTGATCACAGGACCTGAGATAATGAGGCTGAACACTTGTGCCCCAACCAAAAGAGGCCTGAATGGACCCTACAAACGCACCACAAGTCAATTTGAGGTAAAATTCTAAGTTATTTCTGCATAATTTCTGTTCTGGCTTAGGTTGAGATTGAGCTTGCTTACTATAAAATGGAGACAAAGCAAAGCCATCAATTGTGTTGTGTCTATCATCCAACATTTTATATATAATGAAAATTGTAACCACCTTTGCACTACAAATGTGTACGTAATATTTTCTGTGACGTGCATGAGAAGCAGTTCACAGAAAAGATTAGTCCAATACAGAAATAAAATATTTCAATTAATCTGTGACTATGGTTGTATTAAATGTAGGCGGAGAATGGTTGCATATATTCCAAACAAATTATTTATATAACAATTTATTATTTATTCGCTTAAAATTGGGTAAATGGAGTACTTTGTATATATTCACCAGTTTAGTTGTACTGTTCTGAAACTTGGAAAACAGTCGAGAAACATGAAAAGAATAGTGACCGAAGTAGCGGATCGTCATATATGGGGAAAAAGATCATCATATGATATTTTGGCCATATTGCCCATATTAATTTGGTGTCACCAAGATGATTTGCTCGCTGGCGTGACCTCAGGTTTTCTCGAGGGACAGAGACAATCAGAGTCTGAGCATGAGGGTGCAATACCCACAGGGGACACTTTGTGTAGGATAAACACAACTAATAAATCTATAATTGAAGTGTTGATTCACAGAAGGTCATGGTGGGCATAAACACCTGATGTAGCATGTAGCACTTGTTTCACACTATGACTTAAGTGGTTGTCTGAAAGTGGTTGTGGCGCTTATGTACACTTAGTGTACCATAACAGCCATTTGGGCTAGACCATAGTTTCTGTGATGTGTGTTTCATGGGTTTATATACTAGAATTGGCCTCTCACCCGCAGTCCGGCGCAGGGCACCAGCGGCAGTCGGGGTCGGCCACCAGCCACCTTCTCAGCATGAACTCCTCGTACTTCTCCATGAGCGCCCGGTCTCCCAGGATTATGCGGATGTCGTGGGGGTTGAAGCGCTCGGAGCACTCTGGGCAGCTGATGTTGACGCGGGACTCAGAGATCTCGATCTGCAGATACTGGCGCAAGCAGTCGGCACAAGAGCGGTGGTGGCAGGTCATGATGTCCGGAAAGCTCTCCCTGGTGTGGCGCAGAAGGCACAGCGGGCACTCTAGCAGCTCCACCCCCGTGCCGCATCCTCCACCACCACCAACAGTACTGGTGGTGTTGGAAGAAAAAGAGGCAGAGGAGAAATGCCACGAGACAGACGAGGTGGAGGCAGTGTCTGGGGTCCCCATCGTGGTGAGGAAGGCAGAGTTTCTGTCGTTACACATCTCTGAGTGGGTGATCTCGATGCTGGCGATGCCGTCCTGCCCGCCCAGTCCACCGACTCTGTGGTGCTGGAACTCTCGTGACCGGTGGTGCCCGGACTTGGACTCCCGGCCTTGCCGTTGGAAGAGCGAGGCAAAAGAGATGCGCCTCTTCTTGGGGGCCTTCTTGACAGAGGGCAGGGAGATGGAGGAGGCAGTAGACTGGATGTCCCGATCCAAGCCCATCACACCCACGTTGCCGCCACCCATGCCTGCAACCCAGCTGCCCCCCTGGTGTTGGTGTTTCTGCTGGCTCGTGTCACCGGAGGTAGGGGAGTGCGTAGCCGAGGAGCCTGTCCACGACATGGGCAAGGAGGTCTGGGAGCGGGGCGACGTGGTGGAGGAGGGGGTGGGGGGGCAGGGCACCTGAGGAGGGTTCGTCAGTCTTTAAGACATGGTGGCTTTTCCTGATCAATTTCGTTGTCACATCTGACAGCGGGCGAGGTCTCACTTACTGCGAACAGGCATGCAACAGCACCTGAGAGAGGAGGGGGGAGGGAGGAGTGGAAATAGCGGAAAAAAGAGAGAGGGATAGAAGATTAAATAAAAATAAAACAGAAAGATGAATAAAACTTTCATCTTAAACTCAGTCACAAGAAGACAAGAATGCCAAAACATTGTTTTTATTTAGACACCAAGACATTCCACAAATGGTCAGAAACAAATATATAACCCCCCCACGCAATCCTTTTGTGAATTTGCCCGAAAGTACAGTGGAATTTGAACTCTGACAGGCAGAGGCATCAACAGTGGTATCTTCATGTTTTCTGTCAGAGTCAACAAAAGGCAAACATTATTCATTATGTTTGACAATTTAAAACATTGTGTCTCCTCCTCTATACAGCTGCTTAGAGATGACAGGCTTCAGAGAAGTGAGGGGATGTGACCAGTAGGGATGCAACAGTACAGTGGGCTCACGGTTCGGTATGCATCACGGATTTGGGGCCATGGTAACGGTACGGATTTGGTTTCCATATATTTAAGAATTGTTGACGTTTAAAAAGTTAAAAGGTGTAAAAAATGTTTTTATAGCAGTCCGCCATAAATAACTAGTGTAACACTCTGTGTATGGCTGTATTTATATAAATATATTTTAAATACATTTCACAATAAAAAATTAATAAAACCAGTACTATAGTTATTTGTTTTTGTGTCAACCTCAGAGTCGCATCTGTGCCTCACTTTGTGAACCTGGGTGCGCTCCTTTGTAACCAGGGCACCTCCCGGCGAGGGAGGAGCGTAGGCTACCTCTTAGATAGAGGGGGAAACATTAGCCGGTGGCAGGAGACGGCAACTTAAACAAATAACACAACATAAAACTGTAAAACTTGACAAAAAAGAAAGGAAGAACAGCTCATCACCCAGTGAAACTCCCTTCAGTGAGTTCCCTTCATTCATACAAAAGAGCCAGTCAAAAGAATCGTTCAAGAGAAGTTTGTAATAAAGAGGGACACGACCATCCCAGGGGTTATTTTCCAACTGGACACCTTGATTACACTCAAAAAAATCATTTTTTAATGTAGTTTTATCTCGTTTCTATTGAAAAGGTTCGCTGTGACAGTTTCGCCACCACAGTGGTTTTCATGGACCTCCGGCACAGAGACATAGACGACGGGGGGTTGTTAACACCAGTTTATTGTAGAGAGAAGGCTAGGTGGAATTAGCCAGAAGCAGATTGAACATGTCATGACACAGGCCCCTATCTAAGTGTGTGGATGGGGTTTTAAACCTGCCGCTCGTTAGCCCCACCAACAGTTGGTGTCAGGTGTGGCTGCTCAAGCCATTCCATCCGCCACACTCTCGTAACCAGTTGAAAAAAATAAAATAAATTAGACCTTTTGCGCAAAAATATAGAAATGCCACATGGCAGACTGAAGACCAATGGTTTGATAACATACCGTGTACCGTTGCATCCCTAGTGACCAGAAGAGAGAACATAATTTGGAAAAAAGAAAAAGGAAAGCAACGGCAACATGGAAAAGAAAAACCCTCCATGCAAGACATGACACATGTAAACATAAATAAGGCGCGAAGGCAGGAAATTAAACGGTTTCTGATACTCAAAAGCAGTCATTCGCAACCTTTTTTATATCCAGGACCATCAATTTGATACGCATTAGGCCATTTGATACGGTTTTCATTGACAGGGCTAATGTCCTGTAAATGTCCTGTAAATAGAAACCGGAGGAAAGGGGAACCACGCCAGTGCGCTCATGCGTCACAAACAAACTGGATGAACTTGTATTAAACTTTATTGTTCATCACATGTGAATTGATTTGCTAATGTAAGCGAAAACATCACAATCAATTATTTATTTATTAAAAATTAAAAAAATTAAAATTAAATAAAAATACACAATTGAATGGCAGCATTCAAATAGTGTTTTTTTTTATATTCAAATTCTATTCAAATTTTGTTCCTGTAGACCAACTATCTACCCAAATTTGCTTCACTATTCATTGTTTTTCTTCCTAAGTTGAATGTGTATTAATTAGGGGTGTTCCTAACGACTAATTTCCTTGGCGTTTAAATGGAAGTTTAAACTTGGGCTAGTCAACTAGTTTGAAAGTCAGAAAACATATTGTGTATATTCTAAAAAATATTGTGTATATTATAAAAAAATATTCTTCATATTATAAGAGCCATTTGAAACCACTAATGACATTCTTCAATGACCAAGTGGTATTTTAAATGCCACCTCCCAGGCATAGTTCACTATCTCTCGGGTACTATGAGTGCGCTCAAGAGGCCTGCATTTGAGCCCCAGGGGGTCGGGAGCCTGGACAGGGATCACAGCCAGAGATGGGGAAGGAGCAGCACGCGAGTCCGCGGAGCCTGGAAGCGCCGAGCTCTTCAAAGCCGACCAAGAGCCAGTCACGGTGCTCCGCCGCGGAGGAAAAGCGCCATACGAGGGGTCCCTAACGAGGTGTGGCTAACAAGGGGACGCGACACCTGGAAAACTATCTTCCGTACGACTCATTTCCAACGCCTGGCTGGGCAGGCGGGGATTTGGCGCTGGGCTCTTCACTCACAGCTACTGAGTGAATCTGTGATGGGTTTTTTTAAATCCGGCATTATTAACATGCTTGTTTTCTATAAAGCAACATTTGACTCGGAAGTCATGACATTTCTAGTGCAAATTATGTCAATATGTAATTGAAATGTCCCCATTAATAAAGTAATAAAACCGACTAGTACTGACTGGTGCCGACTAGTGAGGGTAGCCACGTTTAATCAACTAAACAAATTAATGGAAATGGTAATGCTGGCTATGATAGAAAATTGGCAAAACACCCTTTGCATCGGAGCTTGCTGCAGTGTTTCCCCCCGACCGCAGCAGGCAGTCTGCAATTTATATTTGCGTACACATTTTTGCTCGCTCGGTTATATAAGACTTAAAACAAAGTGTTCACAAGGAGAGGATGACTTAATAAACTGCATTTATTGCATAGAGATAAGATATGTAACCAATGACCTTAGCAAAACATTAGCACATCATAAACACAGTGTGAATGATTTAGTGCTGCACTTTATAATCCTTGGCTTGGAGAAGATTTCACCATGGCATCAGGATAGGGAAATTGTGCCAAAGGAGGCTCAATTATTGAAATCTTGCAGACCCTTTGCTTGTGTGCTTTGCTTGCAGCCTGTTCCTGAGGTCTTTTTTCACCTACCAAAATTGAGGATTTGTCTTTATTTAGAAAATTCTTAAATTTGATGATTGAAGTAATTTAAAGTGACTCTGATAGTAGTGGCATTCGCATCAAATCAAGAGTTTCCCAGGCAACGACAGAGATTTATTTATGAGATTTATTTGCAATACAGTTCCATACAGAGTCCGTTTTCTTCTACCTTCAAAGATACAAGATGAACAGCCAGTTGTAGAGAGCAGAGAAACAAACACGGGACACAAACAGCCAATCGTACAGAGCAGAGAAACAACTATTTGACACGAACAGCCAATAGTACAGCAGGAACACTGGTGCTTCCTCCGCTCTGTCCACGGCCAGGCAGCGTGCAGCAGGGATGAGGGCCCCTGGAGCTGACATGGCGGATCTTCCTTAAACGGCAATTTGAACTGGAACTCGCCCTCCTCCCAACCCGAGCCCAGCATGGCCACCATCTCCGCAAAAGGAGTGCGAAAAGAAAATAAAGAATCCACAATTTTCAGTGACATCTGGTCTGACACGGTAGGAGAGTCCCCCGGTCCACTCCAAACATCTCCACATATAATCACAGAGGGCAGATTCGCGATCTTTTCAGACTGTTGTCAGACGACAATGATGATTATATTATGTAAATTATTATTTTTATGTATATTATGTATATTATTTAATGTACATAATATATACTGTATTTATATATAACTGATTTAATTAATTTATCTATTTTTTGTTTACTTGTTTTATATTGTATTTTTCAGTGTTTAAGGTTAAGCCAGGAGAATACACTTGAACCCACAAATTGAGCATTATTATTATTCTTATTAATGAATATATATCGTGATAATTTTGGACATTGATCAATCTAAAAAAACATAATGTGATAACATTGTTGTCCATATCGTCCAGTCCTACTATTACATTACACAAGGTACGACTTATTTTCTTGGCTAGTAACAGAGATCAGCAGAATGGCTGTAGTAAACATTAACAATAATGAAAACTTTTTTACTTAAATGAAAACAAAATTTTACTTGAGGTAGTGCAATTACTAGTGCTGACATAGAGAAGCCAGACAGCCTGTCCTGTTTCCGGTTAGCAGTGTAAGCCGGAGGCACAAGCCCCAGCATAACAAACGACTGGAGCGAGTGAGACGGGTGACAAGACACTGTGAGTGAGTGAGAGGAGGCGGTGCTACTTGGGCGCCGCAGCGGGGTGTGTGTGTGTGATCTTGTTGACAGAGAGTAGAGGGCGAGCCAAGTGCAGCCGGGCTGCGGACTATTACGAACTACAACAGCAGCTCCTCCCCAGCCATGAGTGTGGACACCTCCCTAGCCAACAAACTGAACACTTTTGCGCGGTTTGAGTCTGGCAACAACAACGCTAGCTCGCCAGGTAATTGGAGTTACACCACTGGGGATGAGCGTGCACTCTCAGTGTCCAAGCATTACGTCAGGAGGGCTTTGATGCGTGTGAACACCAGGAGAGCTGCGGGCCCAGATGGCATATCTGGGCGAGTACTGAAGACCTGTGCTAACCACTTAGCCCCGGTGTTCATTAGGATATTGAATGCCTCCCTGGCCGAGTCAGTGGTCCGGTCCTGCTTCAAGAGGTCCACCGTCATTCCTGTCCCGAAGAGCACCTCTCCTGCCTGAATAACTACCGTCTGGTGGCTGTCACCTCGGTGATCATGAAGTGCTTTGAGAGGCTGATTATGGATTACATCTGTGCCTCCCTCATCCTGCACCTTGGACCCGCTGCAGTTCACGTATCGGCCAAACAGATCCACGGACGATGCGGTATCCCAGGTACTGCACACCACACTCATGCACCTGGATGGCTGGAAGGGGGCCTATGTGAGATTGCTGTTCATCGACTATAGTTCAGCTTTCAATACCATAGTCACCACCATGGCTGTCAAGCTGCGGGAGCTAGGACTGAACACTCCGCTGTGTGCTTGGATCCTGGACTTCCTCTCAGCCCAGCCCCAGTGGTTAGGGTGGGGAAGCACATGTCCAGCTCCCTCACCCTGAAAACAGGATCCCAGGAACCCAGGGCTGCGTCGTCAGCCCCCTACTGTACTCCTTATACACACGACTGTGTGGCCAGGTCAAGCTCCAATACCATCATCAAGTTTGCTGATCACCGACGACGATGAGAAGGCCTACCGTGAGGAGGTGGCTGACCTGTTACTCTGGTGCCAGGACAATAGCCTCCACCTGAACGTCAGTAAAACTAAGGAGCTGAATGTGGACTTTAGGAGAGGATTACAAACGAGGACGCATGCACCGTTGGTGATTAATGGGACTTCTCTCGACAGGGTGAACAGCTTCAAGTGCCTGGGAGTCCACATCACATTGGACTTAACATGGTCTTTACATACAGACACTCTGGTGAGAAAGGCAAGGCAGCATCTTTACCACCTCAGGCAGCTAAAGAAATTCAGGGTCTCGGTGAGGATCCTCAAGTCTTTCTACTCTGGAGCGGTGGAGAGCATCCTGATAGGCAACATCACTGCATGGTTCGGGAACTGTACTGCTCAGGACAGGTGGGCCCTAGAGAGGGTGGTACGTTCAGCCGATGTACCACAAGTGACTCCGCCACTTCCTTGCTGACGTCACAGCCTTGTTGGGATATGGTGGCCATCCACCAACCATCCATCTGGACCATCCAGATGCTAAACAAGTAAACAAGACTGTTTGAAAATGAGTCTTCATGTATTTCTGGCCCCACTGCAACCGTTTCTGCTTGTGAGCATTGGTTAGGGGTGGCCAAATAGTAGGTTTATGCACAACTGCAAGCCTCTGGAGGATCCTACACCTTGAGGTTCGCGGGACTCCAGAGGCACCAGCAGCTTCAAATACCTGTTTGCTGCTTTGTAATGGCATTTTAGCAGCTGCTCTCTTAATCCGATGAATTTGTCTGGCAAAAACCTTCCTCATTATGCTTTTATCTGCACGAACCCGTCTGTGCTCTGAATCAGCCACAAATCTCTTCACAGTACGATGATCACGCTTAAGTTTTCATGAAATATCTAATGTTTTCATACCTTGTCCATACCTTGTCGCACTATTTGACGCTTTTCGGCAGCACAGAGATCCTTTTTCTTTCCCATATTGCTTGAAACCTGTGGCCTGCTTAATAATGTGGAACGTCCTCCTTAAGTAGTTTTCCTTTAATTGGGCTCACCTGGCAAACAAATTTTTACAGGTGTCTGAGATTGATTTCAGTGATCCAAAGAGCCCTGAGACACAATACCATCCATGAGTTTAATTGAAAAACAAAAAATGTAATGTTTATGACACTTAAATACAATTAGCATAATACTGTATACAGTGTATATATATATATATATATACACACACACACACACACACAGGTATGTACATACATACACATAAACTGTATATATATACACATACATATACAGTATATATACATATACACATATATACAGTATATATATATATATACAGTATATATATATATATACATATATATATATATATACATATATATATATATATATATATATATATATATATACATACATACACACACACACACACACACACACACATACATACATACATACATACATACATATGTACACACACACGGGGGGGGGGGGGCAATAAGTATTGAACACGTCAACATTTTTCTCAGTAAATATATTTCTGTTGGGGCTATTGACATAAGATGTTATAATAATTTTGTATTTCTGTGTGTCCTCAATTGAACTTATACAATCTCAGTGACCCTCTTCGCACTGGCAATGAACATGCTGGTCAAGGCAGCGGAACCAGAATGCAGAGGCCCCCTCAGCAAGTCTGGAGTAAGGCAACCTCCCATCAGAGCCTTCATGGATGACCTCACAGTGACAACAACAGCTGTACCATGAGCCAGGTGGATCCTCCAGGGGTTGGAGCGCATCATGGCGTTGGCACGTAAGAGCTTCAAACCTGCTAAGTCAAGGTCCTTGGTTCTAAAGAAGGGGAAGGTCATAGACAAATTCCGCTTCAGGCTGGGAGTACATCAGATTCCATCAGTCACTGAGAAGCCGGTGAAGAGCCTTGGAAAGGTCTTCAACTGTAGCCTGAACGACAGAGATTCCATCAAGGCAACCAGTGCTGACCTGGAGGGCTGGTTAAGAACAGTGGACAAGTCTGGACTCCCTGGAAGATTCAAGGCCTGGGTTTACCAGCATGGAATACTCCCAAGAATCTTCTGGCCTCTGCTCATCTACGAGGTCCCCATGACTGGTGGAAGGCTTTGAGCAAAAGGTGAGCAGTTATCTACGTAGATGGCTGGGATTGCCATGCAGCCTGAGCAACATTGGGCTGTATGGGAACACCAATAAGCTCAGGCTCCCCTTCAGCTCAGTCAGGGAGGAGTTCATTGTGGCACGGGCACGGGAACACCTGCAGTACTCTGGATCCAGAGATGCCAAAGTGTCTGGAGCAGGGATTGTTGTGAGGACAGGGAGGAAGTGGAAGGCAGCCGATGCAGTACAGCAAGCAGAAACACGACTGAAGCACAAGGCTATCCTAGGAACAGTGGCGCAAGGCAGAGCTGGACTTGGGAGCCTTACAGCAACCCGATATGACTGTGCCAGCGGAAGGGAGAGGCAGAGGTTGGTGCAGGAGGAGGTGCGAAGAAAGAAAGAGGGAGAAGTACCAGGAGCTGGTGGAGGACTGTCGGAGGAACGGCTGGAAGACCAGGTGCATGCCAGTGGAGGTGGGCAGTCGGGGATTTGCGAGCCACTCCCTGAGCAAAGCCTACGGCACACTAGGCATAACAGGTGCCAACCGGAGAAAGGCCATAGGCAACAACGTGGAGGCAGCAGAAAAAGCCTCCAGATGGCTCTGGTTGAAAAGGGGAGAGCAGTGGGCACAGTGGGTGTAGCATGCCATTTGTACACAGGCCGGGATTTGATCACCCCGGTCGGGTCGCCTGGAGAAGGGTGTCTGTTGTAAGACCCGAAACACTCAGTGAATCCAGGAAACAAAACTGAGGATGTGTCCAAGTTTTGTGTATCAGTAGGTGTATTGGTAACATGAAGAATTGTTACATTATGTCCTAATAAGAACGTGCAAAACCACTCATGTGACTATGTGCAAGAACAACATGTACGCAAGTGACTACGTGGAAAACATGTACGCAACTAATCACAGAAGAACATATGGATCACAAAGAACTGTTTAACGACGAGAGTGAATAAATAGGCTCAGCTCTCTTGAGAGAACTGACCATTTCCTCTGTTACATCATATCTTGTTCATTGCTTTGTAAATGCTCCTCTTGTACAAGATTAAATACTTTATTAACCTGAAGTATTTGTCTCAGATTTCCTCTGTAACAATTAGTTCGTCCACGAACAAAGTTTAGAACTGAATAGTTTTAACATAAGATGTTCACCAGATGTCCGTGACAACCCAAGTAATCCACACAAACAAAGAAATTAAAACATATATGTCCATAAATTACGTTATGTGTAATAAAGTGGAATGAAACGGGGAATAAATAGTGAACGCATGAAGAATAGGAGGTGCGAAAAGGCATGGGAAGCCAAGAAACCAGCTGAAATCTGTTTGAACTTGAAAACATTTTGAAGGTGATTATCTCAGAAAAACAGTTTACCACACCCTTGTCATTTACAAGTCATAGCTTTAAAAATATTTGCTTGATTTGCACAAGTGACACCTTGTTTGAAAGCTCTAATTCTTCACTTTCAAACAATGCAAAAAAAAAAAAAAAAAAAGTCAATAGCCACCAAATCTACCTAAAGTCTGCGGTGGGTCTCACACACACACACACACACACACACACACACACACACACAGACACACACACACACACACACACACACACACACACACACACACACACACACACATACATACATACATACATACATACATACATACATACATACATACATACATACATATATATATATATATATATATATATATGTGTGTGTGTGTGTGTGTGTGTGTGTGTGTGTGTGTGTATATATGTATATACACACACACACACACACATATATGTATACACACAAACACACACACATATATAAACAGTATATATATACAGTGCATCAGCAAAGTATTCACACCCCTTCACATTCCTCACATTTTGTTATGTTACAGCCTTATTCCAAAATGAATTAAATTCATATTTTTTTCTCATCAATCTACACACAATACCCCATAATGACAAAGTGAAAAAGGTTTTAGCAATTTTTGCAAATTTATCAAAAATAAAAAACTGAAATATCACATGTACATATGAATTTACACCCTTTGCGATGACACTCAAAATTGAGCTCAGATGCATCCTGTTTGAAGTGATCATCCTTGAGATGTTTCTACAACTTGATTGGAGTACGCCTGTAGTACATTCAATCGATTGGACATGATTTGGAAAGGCACACACCTCTATAAGGTCCCACTGTTGACAGTGCATGTCAGAGCAGAAACCAAGCCATGAAGTCAAAGGAATGCCGAGACAGTATTGTATCGAGGCATAGATCTGGGGAAGGGTATAAAAAAATGTCTGCAGAATTGAAGGTCCCGAAGAACACAGTGGTCTCCATTGTTCGTAAATGGAAGAAGTTTGGAACCACCAGCACTCTTCCTTGAGCTGGCCACCCAGCCAAACTGAGCAATCGGGAGAGGATGGCCTTGGTCAGGGAGGTGACCAAGAACCCGATGGTCACTCTGAGAGAGCTCCAGCGTTCCTCTGTGGAGATGGGAGAAACTTCCAGAGGGACAACCATCTCTGCAGCACTCCACCAATCAGGCCTTTATGGTAGAGTGGCCAGAAGGAAGCCTCTACTCAGTAAAGGCACATGACAGCCCGCTTGGTGTTTGCCAGAAGGCACCTAAAGGACTCTCAGACCATGAGAAACAAGATTCTCTGGTCTGATCAAACCAAGATTGAACTCTCGCCGGAATGCCAAGTCACGTCTGGTGGAAACCAGTCACCTCTCATCACCTGGCTAATACCATCCCTACGGTGAAGCATGGTGGTGGCAGCATCATGCTGTGGGGATGTTTCTCATCGGCAGGAACTGGGAGACTAGTCAGGATCGAGGGAAAGATGAACGGAGCAAAGTACAGAGAGATCCTTGATGAAAACCTGCTCCAAGCGCGCTCAGGACCTCAGACTAGGCCGAAGATTTACCCTCCAACAGGACATCGACCCCAAGCACACAGCCAAGACAAGTGGCTTCAGGACAAGTCTGTGAATGTCCTTGAGCCGCCCAGCCAGAGCCCAGACCTGAACCCGATTGAACATCTCTGGAAAGACCTGAAAATAGCTGTGCAGCGACGCTCCCTATCTAACCTGACAGAGCTTGAGAGGATGTACAGAGAAGAATGGGAGAAATACCCCAAATACAGGTGTGCCAAGCTTGTAGCATCATTCCAGAGAAGACTGAAGGCTGTCATCACTGCCAAAGGTGCTTCAACAAAGTACTGAGTAAAGGGTGTGAATACATATGTACATGCGATATTTCAGTTTTTTATTTCTAATACATTTGTAAAAATTTCTAAAAGACTCTTTTTCACTTAGTCATTATGGGGTATTGTGTGTAGATTGATGAGGGAAAAAAAGAATTTAAACCATTTTGGAATAAGGCTGTAACATAACAAAATGTGGGGAAAGTGAAGGGGTGTGAATACTTTCCGGATGTACTGTGTGTGTGTGTGTGTGTGTGTGTGTGTGTGTGTGTGTATATATATGTATATACACACACACACACACAGATTTATTGGTACCCTTACAGCTCATTGAAACAATGCTTCATTCCTCCTCAAAAGTGATATGTATACCTGCATGACTTTGGTATGTCATAGAGTAAAGCAAAGAAACTGTGAAAAGAGATCATTTATTGCTAAAGAGATCAATTATATTATAAAATGGCCTGGACAGATTTATTGGTAGCCCTTTTAAAAGATTATAGATAATTAGATTATAGTGATATTTCAAACAAACTTGTTTGCTTTAATTGGTATCACACCTGTCTTCAATCTTCTTCAGCCTATTTAAATGGAGAAAAGTAGTCACTCTGCTGTTTGGTATCATCATGTGCACCACACTGAACATGGCCAAGCATGTTAAAGGTAAAGGGTATAAGACCATCTCCAAGCAGCTTGATGTTCCTGTGACTACAGTTGCAAATATTATTAAGAAGTTTAAGGTCTATGGGACTGCAGCCAACCTCCCTCGACTCGGCCGCAACAGGAAAATGGATCCCAGATTGAACAGAAGGATGGTGCAAATGGAAGAAAAAAAGCCAAGGACAACTTCCAAAGAGGTACAAGCTGAACTCCAAGGTCAAGGTACATCAGTGTCTGATCACACCATCCGTCGCTTTTTGAGTGACAGTGGGCTCCATGGAGGAAGACCCAGGAGGACTCCACTTTTGAAAGAAAATTATTTAAAAAAAAGCCAGACTGGAATTTGCTAAAATGCGCATGACAAGCCACAATGCTTCTGGGAGAATGTCCTTTGGACAGATCGAGTCAAAACGTGAGCTTTTTGGCAAGTCACACCAGCTCTATGTTCACTGACAAAACATTGAAGCTTTCAGAGAAAAAAACACCATACCTACTGTGAAAAATGGAGGAGGCTTGGTTAAATTGAATCTGTGCAGGGCACACTGAAATCTCAAGACTATCAAGGCATTCTGGAGCAAAACGTACTGCCCAGTGGCAGAAGTTGTCTCAGTCGCAGGTCATGGGTCCTCCAACAGGATAATGATCCAAAACACACACAGCTAAAAGCGCCCAAGAATGGATAAGAACAAAACATTGGACTATTCTGAAGTGGCCTTCTATGAGCCCTCATCCGAATCTGAATCCACACACTGAGTTGCCAACCTTGGGAAAATATTTCGAGTACCACAATAGTGTAACAGGGAGTCTTTTGAATTACTGCAGCTAAATGACTCCATCACTTATTTACACCGTAGCCATCTCGTAACGGGGATAATCACAACGTATGCAAGCTACTACCACTCTTTAGTAGCTTGCATACAGCTACATACAGTATACAAATTAATCCGATTAGGACACACCCCTTGAAATGTATCATCTCGTAAAGTTACCGAACATGTTTATCAACTAGAGATGCACCGATTGCGATTTTCTTGGCCCGTTTTTAAAAGTCTTACCTGCCGATTCCGGCCCATTAACAGATATATATATATATATATATATATATATATATATATATGATGGCTGGTTTTCACAAGCCGATTCCTATCAACGGCCGATTAATGCATCTCACGTTTTATGTGTTAAAATTATGGTCACATTTTTGTGCGTGATTATAAGTAGCCCACTTTCTATTTTACCTCTCAATGCAGCATTTCACCTCGGTGGAAAATAAAGTATCGCTGCGTATTAGTGGATGTTGAGTGAGTGAGAAGAGGAGGGGAGGGGTTACAGAACCACAAGCACAAGACCGGAGCATCTGGTCCAATCCGAGGGATGTAGTTTAAATACCCAATAAATGTACACCATTGTCTTTTATTGATTCATTTCCGTCATCAAACTACTATCTATTTCACGGTAGCTCAGGAGGTAGAGCTGGTGGTCTTGTAATCTAAAGGTTGCTGGTTCGATCCCAGGCTCCTCCTGCTAGCATGCTGTAATGTCCTTGAGCAAGACACTTAACCCCTCATTGCTCCTGATGGCTGCGTCCGTCGGTGTTTGAATAATTGTAAGTCGCTTTGGATAAAAGCGTCTGATAAATGACTAAATGTAATGTAAATGTAATTTCAGAGTTTCCGTTATCCGGTAATTGCTGGTTTTATGCATTTCATGTTTCAAACACAGGGCTGTCAGGTTTGGGGAGGTTTTCAATCTCTCTCCAATTGTGCTCTTGAGCGAGAAAGGCCTTCTGACGGGTGACATCTTCGAGGTCAGCTGTCAGGCTTTTGAACTTGGACACCAATAAGTCTTTATCAGCTTTGTTGGCCAGTTCAATTTCAAGATTGGTTAGACTTACTCCTGTGAATGCGGACATGTTCAGCAGCAATGGGTCGATGTCCAGGGGTGTGACAGGGAAGGATAATGTGGTTTTTTTCCTTTCTGAACTTGCTGAATCTTTTCCCAAATGCAGTTAGCATTTCAATTATTGCACGCTGTAAATACTCACAATTTATGTGATAATGTTCTTTTTTGAACTCTCTGGGAGGGGAAGTGGGAGAGCGTACCTCTCTGTACATCTCTGGCAAACACTGTCATCTTGCGCTCAAACGCCAAAACATCCTCCTGCATCTGCAGGGCTTCCCTTCCCTTCTTCCCTTTCCCTGGAGACTTTTGATCAGCGTGTTTAAGTGAATTGTCATATCCACCATGAAGTGCAACTTTTCCAGCCAATCTGGATTTTCCATTTCGGCATAGGTGAGGCCTTTGCTTTCCAGGAATGTTTTCACATGTTCCAGACAAGCAGCAAAACGTTTCAGCACCTCTCCCTTGGACAGCCACTGGACTTTGCTATGCAGCAGGAGATCCGAATATGCGCTGTTGCCTTCATCTAAAAATGAACAGAATTGTCGGTGGTTTAACCCTTGCCATTATTTTGTTCACTACCTGAATGACAAGGTTCATCACCTCCATAGATTCAGGGGGAAATGTTTGAGCGCACAGTGCTTCTTGGTGCAAGATGCGGTGAAACGTCAGCAGCTTTCGATCCAGTGATTTCTGAAGTAAAGTCACAAACCCCTTCTCTGCTCCTCTCATACTAGGTGCCTCATCAGTAGCCACTGATACCATGTGGGCCGTGTTTATTTCTTTGGCTTTCAAACAATTCACAACAGCCTCACAAATGTCCTCCCCCCGTGTGTGGCCATTTAGCGGTATCTACTCAATGATGTATTCCTGCAGCCCATCAGAGTTCACATATCTGCATAACAGCGCTGTCTGTTCAATATCGTTTACATCACTTGACTCAATACAGGCCATTGAGTGTGCTTGAGCGGAATTGATGATCTCAATTTGCTGGCGGGTGATGTTTGTTGCCATTTTAATGGCTGTGTCCTTGGCGGTCTTTGCAGAGAGAGACATGTCTCAAATTTTCAGAACAATTTTGCATTTGTTTTTGAAGTCCAAAAAAAAAGATGCTCTGATATTTTAATGAACTTCATGTATTCTCTATCTGTGAAGGCCTTTCCACGGCTTACTATCTCCTGAGTGGCCACAAAACTAGCAGCAGTAGTTGAGTTTAAAGACTTGATCCACTTCTTGAAAGTATATTTGCTCTGCTCAGCTTTCCGCAGCAGTTCCGAAATCACTCTTTTTCGCTCATCTCCAGCTTGGTACTTTTCAGCAAATGCTGCGCACTTGTTCTGGAAATGTCTTTCAACATAACATTTTTTGTTGTTTGTTAATTTCTCGGCACTTATCAACCATACAGGTAAGCCACCATCGCTGGCAGTGAAAGCAAATGAATGCGTCTACGCAGAATTAAACTCTCTATTTTCTTCTGAGACTTTTGTTGTTTTGGATTTGGATTCCATAGCTCCTGTATTGCCGGCAAAATCAGTCTACTCACGGCGTTACCGGAGAGCATATGCTGCCGCTATCCAGTGTCCGCTCCCAGCTTTCTGCTCTCCCATTGGTTGGAATGTCTGCATGTGCGTTAGTAAGGGGCCGAATACTCTATTTTGATTGGGTGCTCGACACAAGAACCCCCCCTCGTAACATTTGTGGCATGCTTACGAAGCAGCTGCGTTCTACCAAAGCTGGAACTCAGAAAACTTAAACCCCTGATGCACATTTTAGTTGACTGAAATGTTAAAACATTTTTTTATACAGTGTATAGGCTACACATTTTTACAATTGGAGAATGTAAGAATCACTTAAGGCCTACAACAATGATGTTATGTTGTTTAAATTTAAAAAAATTACCTTTATTCATTTCCATATAATTTTTTGTCAAAGCCACAGGGAGCCACTGGAGAGGGGCTAAAGAACTGTATGCGGCTTCGGAGCCACAGGTTGCCAGCCCGTGGGTTAGAGTATTTGATTTTACGAAGCACCAGTGGAAAATAATGAATTACTGTTAAACATTACATAGTGCCCCATAAAATCAGAAACATCTAAATGTGGGTTTTTTTTAAATAAGGTTCTTAAAGGAATATTCAGAAGTTGAGTTATAGATTACTGCTCCTCATTCTATCTACTTATGGCTACATGATCAGTTTAAGTGGAGTATACTGAGTATGCGTATGGAGTGCCTGGCTGTTTGGAACACACGGGAGTGGTTACACAGCTCATCAGGGAGGCTCACGAAGGAAAGGAAGACCTGTGTTGTGACTCGACCTTGCTAACGCCTATGGATCCATACCACACAAACTTGTCAAGCTTGCCCTTCATCGACATCATGTTCCAGGGAAGATCATGGACCTTATCCTCGACTACTACGACAACGTCAGGTTAAGAGTCACAGCCAGGTCTAGTACATCAGACTGGCATCGGCTAGAGAGAGGCATAATAACAGGCTGTACAATCTCAGTCATTCTTTTCACCCTCGCCATGAACATGATAGTCAAGTCGGCCGAAGTCGAATGCCCTTGGCCAACTCTGGTGTGCGACAACCCCCAATAACGGCATTTATGGATGACCTGACAGTTACCACATCTGTCCCAGGCAGCAGGTGGATACCCCAAGGCCTAGAGAAGCTCATCACTTGGTCAAGGATGAGCTTTAAGCCAGCAAAATCAAGGTCTCTAATGCTGAAGAGGGGGAAAGTGGTGGACAAGTTCAGATTTTCACTCTCCGGAGCCACCATCCTGTCCATTACAGAACAGCCAGTCAAGAGCTTGGGGAAACTCTTTGACTGCAGCCTTAAAGATGCTGCTTCCATCCAGAAAACCAGCAAAGACCTTGAGGCCTGGCTTAGCAAGGTGGACAAGTCGGGGCTGCCAGGGCGATTCAAGGCCTGGATCTACCAGCACTCCATCTTGCCCCGAATCACCTGGCCCTTGCTCGTGTATGCTGTACCCATGACCACAGTCGAGGCCCTGGAGAGGAAAATCAGCAGCTACTTGCGTAGATGGCTAGGTTTACCCCGCAGCCTGAGCAGCGCTGCTCTGTACGGCACCAGCAACATCCTGCAGCTTCCAATCAATGGCCTCACGGAGGAGTTTGTGGTATCATGGACCCGGGAGGCACTGCAGTACAAGGAATCCAGGGACCCGAAAGTGTCATTGGCTGGCATCCAGGTTCAAACAGGCAGAAAATGGAGCGCAGCCAAATCGCTGGAGGTGGCTGAGTCACGGCTGAGGCAGAAGGCCCTGGTGGGGTCCACAGCTAGAGGGTGTGCGGGGATTGGCTACTTCCCAGCCACCAGAGTGGACAGAGGCTAAGGCAAAGATCAGCGAAACCTCATTCAGGAGGAAGTGCGGGCAGGCGTGGAGGAAGTATGAGTCAGCAGGATGGTGGGAATGGGTCAGCAGGGAGCCTGGACTAGATCGGAGAATGTTCTGCAGCGAAAGATCACCTGGTCAAACATCTGGAAAGCAGACTTCCATCGCATCAGGTTCCTTGTTCAGGCTGTTTATGACGTCCTACCCAGTTCAGCCAACCTCCATGTCTGGGGCAAAGTGATACACCTCACTGTCCTCACTGTCCAGAAAGAAGATCCCTGGAACACATTCTTAGCAGCTGCCCAAAAGCACTTGGAGACGGGCGCAACCGCTGGTGCCACGTCCAGGTACTTAAGGCAGTCGCTTAGAGTGTGTACACAGCCATCAACACCAGTAAGGGCCCCCACAGGGCAAGAACCATCATATTCCTCAGAGCGGGAGAGAAGCCCCACACTCAACCGAGGGCAAAGTCTGGTCTCCTCACCACTGCTACTGACTGGCACCTGGAGGTGGACCTCAGAAAACAACTTAAGTTCCCAGCCATGATAACATCTACACAGCTTCGCCCAGACATGATAACTGTTTCTGATTCCACCAAACGATTGATGCTGGAGCTCACAGTGCCCTGGGAAGAACGCATGGAAAAGGTCAATGAAAGGAAGCGGGCCAAGTACCAGGAGCTTGTGGAAGAATGCAGAAGGCAAGGCTGGAGAACTCGCTGCGAGCCTGTGGAGGTGGGCTGCAGAGGATTCGCAGGGCGCTCACTCTGCAAAGTGTTCACACTGCTGGGCATCACCGGGAAGGCAAAGAGGAAGGCCATCAGATCTGTAAGCCGCGGAGAAAGCCACCAGGTGCCTTTGGATCAAGAAGGCAGAACCATGGGCAAACGCTGCTGGGACACAGGCCGGGGTCTGATCAACCCTGGTCGAGTCGCCTGGGCAAGGGTGTCTGATGTTTGAAAGACTCGAAACAACCAGTGACCCCAGGTAACATTACTGATGATGTGTCCCAGCGCATCCGCAGGATGTATCTTGCAACAAAGCTTCCCTCTAAACACAGGCATCCTGCAACGAACTGTCATTGTGGAAAGCAATAAGTTATGGTTAAAAAGACAGTTGGAATAGTTGCAGTATGGGGACGCCATATCCCCCCCACCAGCCAGCCTTTTCATTGCTTTGCGTGTTTGACTCAAGGTAGTGACGGAACATCGAGACCGGCTCCTTTTCCCACATGACGCCAATAGGGAACAAGGCCAGTTGGCTTAAACCTTTTATTACAAGTGGGAAAGGGGCAATAGTGGAAGAGGGGTGTCAGGATTCTCCAAATTGTAGTTTTTAAGGTCACGATTCGATTCTCGATTAAAACATATATTTTTTCCAGCACTGACGGCATGCCATTGTTAGGCTATCAAGTCTTGATTTGTAAAGAAAAACGCGTTTCTCAATAAGTTACTTTTATTTAAATATTACAATTTATAAATAATGACAAAAATATGAGAATATTTAAACAACACACCCAAACAGTTAAGAGTTTTAGCAAAACCAGACTTTAGAATAGTAAACAATAAGGGAAACGCTGGTAGTAAAAGGCAAATTATTACCTGCAGTAATAATCTGAGCAATCTTTTCTCCAAACAAAGCAAATAAAAACTCTAAATGTTTTTTATTTACTCAGTTTCCTGCTGCTGCTCTGCTGCGGAGCAGATCGCTCCTGAAAAAAATCCCGCCCATGTTCTCACAGTCGGGTGGCAAATACCCCGCAGCCCAGCACGGCCCACGAGCCGGTGGTTGGGAACCTCTGCATAAGAGGACATTCTGTCGGTGACGGTCGGGTTTATTTCCCACTTTCATTGCAACATCTGTGGAATTACTGGACATTCTGGTCAAAGGCGCAATTCTGTTGTCCAACCAGTGAAACGCCGGAGGAGAGGGGGAACGCTGGTGCGCTCGTGTCTCCGCCAATGCGGCCTCCACACATCGTTACCGATAATATTTCTCTCTAATGTGCATTCGCTCTGCAACAACCGGGATCAACTTATATTGAACTTTATTTTTATTTCTTTGTAATATTCAAATTCTATTGTGTTCTATTGTGTGTGTTGAGTGATGCTGTGCAGCGAAGCAGACCTAAGCTCTCCAAACTCCAAGTCAGTTCCGAGTGCCCTGCACCCCCCCGTGCACACTGCATTTGTTAACCAATGGATCTGGACCACCCTAATATATGGCCATGTCAGACAATATTACTCACAAAAACACAGGTGAGAATCGCGAACCGGCTTGTGATCTCAAAGTTTGAAAACGAACGCTTATTTCGACCTTAAACCTACATAATACAACAAATTTTAAAACCAAATGTAAATACAATTCTCCTTTGACAAAGATCAGGCCGAGGAACTCAGATGACAAGGTAATTTAAAAATCATTGTCATTTCTATAACAATGTCTTTCATTATACCCTAAACTTTATGGTACTTGAGCAGTCTCGAAAGCCTTCATAGTCAACGAGTGATGTGGTCCTTAAAAAGAAAAAGTGTCAACAAAGTCCATTATGAGAGGTGGTTTTAAAGGGGACTTATTATGAAAAACTCACTTTTTCAGTGCTTGTGCACACACATCGGGTCTCTGATGGGCCTACTAACACACAAACTGTGACATCTGACAACCCAGGCAGTTTTGTGGGCAGCCTTTGTCAGAAAATATGTGCTGAAACAACCCATTCATATTTTTGATCTCTTCACACATTACAAGGTGCATCAGCAGAAATAGAACCGCCCCCGATCTGAGTAACTCCACCCACGTCAGGAGAAATAACACGGGAACTGCCAGCACAAAACTTTTAAAAGAGGAATTAATACCAACTGTCCGTGAAGAAACTGCAGAAAATGGAAATGTAAGTATTAAAGTAATTAATTAAAGTAAATAATTCTGCTGTGTGTTTCTTTCTAAAAATAAATAAAATACATTTATGTAGTACATCAGGGATGCCCAATACGTCGATCGCGATCGACCGGTAGATCGCAAAGGTAGTGCGGGTAGATTGCGCGCCATTCAAAAATATATTTTTTCTTTTAACCGATCTGACCAACATGTTGAATGAGCTTAATTTCCAGGGCTCATGGACAGTTTTGGAACTCACTCACAGAGGAAAAGTACCATGACATGAGGAAATGTGCTACCTCCTTGACTGCATTATTCAGCTCCACTTATTTATGCGAGTCAGCCTTTTACCACATTAAGATTATTAAGTCCAAATACCGTTCCACCATAACCGATGATCATTTGGATGCCTGCTTGAGGCTGGCTACCAGCAGCTAATGTCCGGACTATGCATCCCTGTCACAGCAAGAAGGTCCTGGGTTCGATTCTCGCCTGGGGCGCTGTTGGCACCGTGCTCCAGTGGGTTATCTCCCAAATAGGAGCCTTTCTGTGTGGAGTTTGCATGTTCTCCCCATGCTCACATGGGGTTTCCTCCACCTACCATCAGTAAGGACCCCCACCAAAAACATGCACGCATCACCATCATCTGACCAGTGATGGAACCTGGTACCAGGTCCCCAGGCGCGTCGACGAATGCTGCCCACTGCTCATGGCTGCTGCCCCCCGGAGGAAGGATAAGCCAGGATGGGAAAAATGCAGAGGCCACATTTCACTGGCCACCATACAAAAAGCATGTGCGTGTGTGTATATATATATGTGTATATGTGTATGTGTATATATATGCATGTGTTAGTAGTGTAGTGTAGTTAGGTAGTGCGGTCATGTGACAAATGAAGATTCTTAATTCTTAAATGTATTTAATTGTATTGTGCCGTAAAGGTTCATGCAGTGATGCAAGGTACGGTAACATATATTGTATATATAAAGTATACTCAGTATATATTCTTCTTCTTCTTTCGGCTGCTCCCGTTGGGGGGGTGCCACAGTGGATCATCTGTCTCCAATACCTTCTGTTCTGCCTATCTTCCTCCCTTACACCAACTGCCTGCATGTCCTCCCTCACCACATCCATAAGCCTTCTCTTTGGCCTTCCTCTTTATATAAATATATTTAGCATTTTCTAATGCAGGTAGATCATTTTGACCTGGTCATTTTAAAAGTAGCTCGCAAGCCAAAAAACTGTGGGAACCCCTGCGGTAGACAGACTAGAGATGCATCGATTTATCGGCTGTACATCGGTACTGGCCGATTTTGTCTTGTTGACTGCCATCGGCCTATCGGCAAATAAGATGTCATCCACTGATGGCAGTGGCCATGTGGGAGCTGACGGTCGTTTAGGTGGTTACTCGAGATTGTGCGCTCCTCTTAGAAACTACTCCCACATGGTGAAAAAAAAATTTGAACAAAAGTAAACATTCCAAGTTCTACAGGTAACAAAATATGTGACTCACCGCAGACTTTAGGTACATTTGGTGGCTATTGACCTTTTTTTTTTTTTTTTTGCATCATTTGAAAGTTAAGAACCAGGCCTTCAAAACAAGGTGTCACTTGTGCAAATCAAGCAAATATTTTTAAAGCTATGACTTGTGAATAACAAGCTGGCAAGCTGTGTTTCTGAGATAATCACCTTCAAAGTTTTCCCCCGCACTTGGCTTCATTCAGCCAGCTCCGAGAAAGAAATGGCTTGGCGGACCAACACAGCCGCATGGCTACTTGTTACATGGCGACTTGACACCCTGCTGAATGGGGCAATCTCTGCATTGTTCTTGTGTTTTGAGGGAATGTTGAACAGCGTCATCTACACACATCTATCGTTTTCTAAAAAAAAAAAGCTTTAAATAACATAATAATATAAGTGGGATGGTAGCTCAGGCGGTAGAGCTGGTGGTCTAGTAATCTAAACATTGCTGGTTCGATCCCAGGCTCCTCCTGCTAGCATGCTGTAGTGTCCTTGAGCAAGACACTTAACCCTTAATTGTTCCTGATGGCTGCGTCCGTCGGTGTTTGAATAATTGTAAGTTGCTTTGGATAAAAGCGTCTGATAAATGTGCGTATTCCAAATAACTTCAAAGTTCTTGGCGTTTTTAAGTGGGCTAACCCCAACCCTATCCCAGCTACACCCTGAGAGCCTGTTTGGGGCCTCTTTTCATTTTGTTTTGGCCCCTGGCTGCATGGCTACAGGTAAACTTGAGAATCTTGTCCATTGATACTTGTTCATAATCTGCACCACCAACCTCAAAGGAATTCATCACGTCATCAACTTCTTCCGTTGTAACAACAATGGGCGTGTCGTCGGTCTCCTCCAGTGGTTCTTGAAAATATTCCGTTTCATTGTCACCTTCAGGTTGAAATCTGCTGTTTGAAACGTCCGGGATAACGCCGGTATCAGATTAAGCATCGGTGTTCTTCTCTGCGTCGCTGTTGGAGAACTGACTATCATTGCGGAAAATGAAGTCCAGTACGCACTGCTTACACTGACTTGGATCTATCGCACTGGTCAGATAAGGTCCACCATATGATTTAGATCTTCCACCACCTGCTTCTTGTAATCCATAACACGGAGATGAAAGTTTTCACAGACAAGTGAAACCAGACCCTCATCTTGTTTACGGAAGTGACGTCAGCATGACTTCTTGGTTGGTACTCGTTGGTATACGGCACAATAATGTCTCCATGTGTGTGTAAAAGTAGTACAATTTAAAGGTTGAACTCTATCAAAACGTTTTTTACATTGTGACCTCACATCACATGGAATATGGTGGAATGATCTCCACCTGGACAGTCGCTCTAAAGGAAAAGATCGATCGGCATTCGCGCTGTTCAGCATCTTGGTAAGTGAACTGTGTTTCCCCATGTAATTTAAAGGGAATATATAACTCCACGGTTTAACATTGATATACTATTTATAAATAAATAAATAAAAAACACAAATCTGGAAAAATCAAATTTTCCTTCAACAAAGTTTTTTTCCAACTTATTTGGTTGCTCCTGGCAATTTTAGAAATGCGCGACAATGCGGGTTTTGCTGTGGTGGGTCACATATGTCCACAACGAAATCTTCTTAAACAAGACTAAATCCAAAGTTAGGTAATAATTCCTTAAATCATGCGACTAGGACTTCCGGTTATGGCGGCTTGCTGAGTGGACGCGCATTCACCTGCTCCGCTACCTTAGTGTTTAAATCCTTTTCAAAACTCTTTTTGAGAACTGCTGCACGGTCACTTTAATGCAGTTACTCTACGGTTATGCCTCGCTTAAACAAAAAAGCAAGTCAAACCCAAAATAATCAACTCCAATCTAAAATGCGAACTTCACCTCACCGGGAGCTAGCTTGTCGGCTACTCCTCGCGCTAAAGCTATGGAGACGGACTACGAGACGGACGAAATAGCTAGCATAGCACTTAATGAGGACGCAACAACACAAGACCAAACTGCAACGGAGGAGTCGGTAGCCAAAGCCGACACCATACTGGCAGCTATCGACAACATGAAAACAGAGTTTTCCACCAGATTCGATGGCTTATTCACTGCTATTGAGAACGTGAGGCAGGACGTCTCTATTGTACAGAGCGAGTGACGCAGGCAGAGGCGAGGATCTCTGCCACCGAGGACGGTGCAAACACCGCTCCAAACTATAATGCAATCTCTAGAAGGTAAAAATAAAGACTTGGAAGACAAAATACTGGACCTGGAAGCAAGATCTAGGCGCTCAAACTGAGGCTGGTGAATCTACCGGAGGGAGCAGAGGGCGAAGATGCGTGTACTTTCCTGGAGAGCTGGATCCCGGAGGCGCTGGAGCTACGTGCGAAACCCACGGTGGAGAGGGCACACAGGGTCGGTCGGAGAACAGACACCAACGCTCCACCCTGAACGCTTATAATCAAGTTTTTTAACTATAAAGATAAAGAAGCGGTGGTAAGAGCAGCCAAGTCGAAAGGACACGTCCTGTACAAGAACCACCATGTGAAGCTCTACCAAGACGTGGCAGCAGGCGTGCACAAGAAGCAAAAAGAGTTTGACGAGGCGAGGCGGCAGCTCCGATCATTAGGACTCTGGTATGGTATAAACCCACCTGCTCGACTGATTGTTACACATAAGGGACAATCTCACATCTTTAACAACCCAAGCGAAGCAGAAGGCTTTATCAGGAGGATCAAGTCAGAGGAGCATGGAAAGGACTAAACCCCTACATTGCAAATACTGATGTCAACTTGAAGATGTGAAGGTCTGTATGGGAAAACTTTTTGTTTACAAATGGACAAATATACTGTGTGTATCTCTGCTCCTTTTTTTTTTCTAATATATATATATATATATATATATATATATATATATATATATATATACAGTAAGAGACAAGAGTGACAAAGTTATTGGACCAGTGGGCACTACAGTGAAAGGAGATAGTTCTTCTCCCTTTTACTTTTTTTTATTTCTCCTTTTTTCCCCACTTCTCTTATTCTAATGTGGCTTTAATTGCTGAGAAAGAGGCATGATGCATCCCTCTGCTATGTTATAGTGTTCAAGTGAAAAGAGTTTTATTTCCAAATGGTAGCACAGGAGTTAAGGTTCGAGGTAAAGGTTGATAGCACAGCTACGCTGTTCTTCACTTTAGGGTAGAACAGTAAGTAGCTTTCTGGAAGTCGTACGATTTAAGGGGGAGGGTATTCAGGTCAGGTAACCTGAAGGTGCTTAGGGGTACAGTATGTTTACACAATGTTCATTGGTTGTTCCAGCCAAGTTTGTATTTGTCATGTTTTTGTTTTTCCTTTATGGTAGTTACTTCAAACGTCGGGGAGAATCAGAATTTCATTCATTAAATGTCTAGTGAGCTAAAAATTAAAATTACTTCATGGAATTGCAGAGGGCTACAAAAACTCAAGAAAGTTAAACAGGTGATGAATAGAATCAAACTGATACAGTCTAATATAGTGTTCCTTCAAGAAACACATCTGATGCAAAATGATGAGTTAAAGATTAGGAGAAGGTGGAGAGGCAGTGTATATTCAGCCCACTTTACTTCCCAAGCAAGAGGAGTTATTATCCTGGTGCACCAGTCAATTCCTTTACAGGTAAATAAGATTATTAAAGACAAGGGGGGTCGGTATCTTATCATTCAGGGTAATATTCTTAAGGAAAAAATTATTTTGGCAAATATTTATGCCCCAAATACTGATGACCCAAAATTTTTTCAGAACTTGTTTTTCTCCTTGTCCGATCTTTCTGGCAATTATATCTTAGCAGGAGATTTTAACTGTACCCTGGATCCAGTCAGGGATAGAAGCTCAGGAAGTGACCAATCTCATCTTCGAAGTAGGGGGGTAATATACCATTATACCAATATACCTACATTTTCATGTTACTCCAGCACACATAAATCTTATACCCGTATTGATTTTTTTCTGATATCAGCCAGCTTAAAATATAAAATTCTACTCTCAGACCACGCTCCAACTTCCATAGTTTATCAAGATTTCCAATTAGTGAGGGATCCCCCTAGATGGCGTTTCAAGCAGAAATGGTTGACCGACCCCGGCTTTGTTTCCTTCTTAGATGAACAGATAAAATTCTACTTTGAAACAAATACAACAGAAACTTCAGCCAGTATTAGGTGGGAGGCCTTTAAGGCCATCATCAGGGGCCTAATAATCCAAATCACTAGTCCTAAAGCTAGGAAGACATATCAGGAGACAAAGACGCTGGAAACCGAAATTAAAGTACTGGAGAATGAATATTACCAATCACGCTCTGCTGAAACTCATCAAAAGCTACTTCTGCTAAGAACAAAATATAATGAGATTTCTGCATCAAGAGCAATATCCAGTCTGCTTCGCCTAAAACAAACATTCTATGATCAAGGGGAAAAATCCGGCAAGGTGCTTGCTTGGCGTATCAAACAGTTACAGAGCGAACGACTAATTTCTATACTTCAAAATGACCAGGGACATGACATTGTAGAACCAACTGAAATAAACAAATCCTTCAGGAAATATTATGAGAAATTTTATAGTTCTGAGGTAATCCATGACAAGATTAAATTGGACAATTTTTTAGATGGAATTCATATACCCAGGGCATCAGAAGTAAACAGGATTGAATTAGGGCAAGACATAACATAATAATAGCAATTGATAGTATTAAAGTAGGTAAATCACCAGGGCCAGACGGTCTACCCATTGAAATTTATAAAAAAATTCAGAAATAGGTTGCAAGCACCACTATTGGCAATGTTTAAAGAATCATTTTCAAATGGAATCCTGACATTCTCTACTGCCGAAAGCTGGTAAACCAAATAATAAATGCGAGAATATGAGGCCAATCAGCCTTCTAAATGCCGATTTGAAAGTGCTGTGTAAAACCTTAGCTAGACGGGTTGAAGAAATAATACCTACGATAATTAGGAAAGACCAGTGTGGTTTTATTCGTGGCAGACAAGGCCTGGAGAGAAGACCTACATGACAACATAAGCATTGAGGACTGGGAGAGAGCATGTACCAAAGCACAATCAACACTCGTCTTAAATTACTGCAGTACAATTGGCTCATGAGAACTTGCATTACCCCAGGAAAAACTCAAATACAACAGTGACGTTCCTGATATCTGTATCAAGTGTGAGAAGGAAAAGGGTATTCTTTTTCATTGTCTTTGGCAATGTGATGTAAAGTTTTAGGAGGCTTTGAGGATGTGTATCCAGGATATTCTTCCAATACAAATACCTTAGATGCCAAACTTTTCTTACTCAACCTATATCCAGAAAAGTATATTAGGAAAGGACACTGCATATTTTTAGAAATTGGTATATTGTTGGCAAAAAGAATAATTGCTCTGTCATGGAAAAAAGTGGGCATGCCAAGTTTGAATAAATGGATCAGTGAGTTATCTACAACTCTGCCCTTAGAAAAATTACGTACATTATCAAGGGCAAGGAATCATTCTTTAACATATGGGGTCCGTTTATAAGTTATCTGGAGAGGACAGACATAGCACATCTGATAGAAGAACCTGGGGATGAATAAATGGCCCTCTGCAACGCTCACGTGATTATAAGATGAACACTAGACTGTAATGCAACATCACATGTATTCCCCGACTGCAACATTTGAAATATCACGAGACCTGTTTGTATTTTATATACTTTTGGTATTGTTTGATGGACGCCTGTTTGAGGGGGGGCGGATTACACGTTATTTTTTTATTTTCTTGTTGTATTTGTGATATATATATTTTTTTGTGATGTCCTACACCTTGGTACTAATGTATGGTATAAACTTGCTGATTAATGTGTAAGACTTTGTATGTGCAAAATTGTTTAAATCTAATAAATACAATGTTGGGGGGGGGGGAAATCATACAACTACGGTAAGAAAATGGTGTAGCTCTGCCTCTAAAACACCGCTGACTCCCCAAAGAGCCACTCGAATGAGAGAAGAGGGGAGCGTGTTGTCAGCACGAGCAGCTAAAGCTAAACCCTGTTAATGTGTACATGAGGATGTACGGTGAAATACAGGAAGGACAAAAAGGGTCAAACCACAGCTTGGACTACAGAAATTACAAAGTGCAATGGCTTTGAATTTGGAATACAGAACAAAAGGAAGAACTAAAAATGCGCTTTCTCATCTATTGTAAACATTACCAGCAGTTTTTAATCGTGTCATCTATGTAAATATCATTGCCACGTATAATGTGAATGTAAAGAAAGAGTCTTTATTTATCACACAACACACCACAATATAACATATGCTTGCACACACACACACACATGCACATGCTTTTATTTTGATAGTGGCCGGTGAAATGGATTCTCTGCTTTTGACCCATCCTGGCTTGTCCTTCCTCCGGGGGCACAGCCAGGAGCAGTGGGCAGCATACGTAGACGCGCCCGGGGACCAGGTGATAAGTGTCCATTGCTGGTCAGACAATGATGGGTGCATGTTTTTGGGGGGGGGTCCTTACTGACGTGAGGTGGAGGAAACCCCATGTGAGCACGGGGAGAACATGCAAACTCCACACAGAAAGGCTCCTATTCGGGAGATAACCCACCGGAGCACGGTGCCAACAGCGCCCCAGGCGGGAATCAAACCCAGGACCTTCTTGCTGTGAGGCAGCAGTGCAATGCACTGCGCCACCGTGCCACGTGGTCAAAACAAACATTTGAATGTATAATTAACACAAGGTGCTTTGGCTTCTACACCACAGATAGACTTTACTTGAGTGGGGGCGGCCCAGGTATATTAGCGGCCGCCAAGTATATTTGGCGACCCATTTTAGCATTTATTATTGTTTTGACAATGACACCATCTGCAATGGATCTAAGAAGACGCGGACACGGCTCTCTGCTGCGCTCCAAGCAGGGAGTGGTGCTGCGCTCATTGAAACTTATAAAACTGAGTGACTCTGATCCAGGGAAACTCTGAAAACATTGTTATCGGCATCAGCTTTCAGCCAAATTGTTATTTTAAACATCGTTATTGGCCCAGAATTTCACAATCGGTGCATCCCTAAGATAGACAATAGGCTGTGTGATCCGCTGTGCGTTTCTCCAAACAAAACCAATAAAAACAGTGTTTTTTTATTGTATATGTCTTCATTTTATTTAATTTTCAGATATTTCCTAGATGGAACAAAAAAAAAGGCCCGGTGCGGTGCAACTGGCAGTGCAGCAGTGCACTTGCCTTACGAAATTCGGAACAAATTTTTAAATTGAGCCTTGAAGATCTAATGTGAGTGAAGATTCAGCAACTGAATTGCTTATTTCTCATCTCAAATTTGTTCAGAGACAGATTTTGGTGGACTGATGAGGTGAAATCAGTGAAAGTTAACGGACTAAATACAACGGAACCCGGAAGTAAAGCTAATTTTGCTCAGGAACAGGATGGATTTCGAGGCATAGAATAAGAATGGTTAGAATGGTTATAATGCATAATCTGAGTGGTATTTTCCGCAAAAAAAAACCCTTCTAAAAGATGTTTTGGGGAACTCAGAGCCCTATATGAACTTGTTGAAAAGGTAAAAGGTCCTTGTTAACACACACACACACAATTTTAGGACCTTTTAAGCTTCCACTTTTTTCGGTTTCAACGATTTCCCTGTCGTTTGGACACCTAGGTTAAACATAAGCCTGGTCAGACCAACCTTTGGCTGGAATGACATTTATACATGGATATATTTCCCCATCTCCAACCCCGGTCATTGTCCTGGCCAGCAGAATCAAACCAGCTCGACATTGTCTTGCTTCAGCCAGACCGGTCAGCGCTGACTACCCTGGGTGACTCAGCAGCATATGGGAATGGTGCTATACCAGGTCATTGATAATTAGACCAGCGATAGTGCTCCAGCTCTAAACTTAGCCTTCAGAAACACACTGGTGGGCTATGTTTCCAGGGGTAGAAAGCATAGTGTGCTGGGGTTATATTTATGCATAGCAAAGGAAACCTCCCTCCAGCAGAGTACTAGGTCTCTTTTTATGACTGGCAGGCATGATGGCTTGCAGACATCTCACATCTATACAAGATGGCCACTTGACCAAACATACATCTGCAATACACCAATACCGCAGACAGACAGAATCAACCATGACAGTTTTTGATGAATTTCTTGATAGAGATAATTTGGTGATATTGAGGCTGATAATTAGTGCTTTCAGAAGACATGTATACACAAGAGAAACATTAGTAATGTGGATGTTAGTGTCAAGCAGGTAGAGGCATTGACTAGAACAGTATATGAAGTTCAGTGCATTACCTTACGATAGCGCAGCTTGGTAAGGTAATGTAAGTGGCAACCACTTCTTAACAAAGAAAATAGGGTGAGCAAACAGAAAACTGTGCACCCCAAAATAAATATATTTGTTGCATTAGTGATGTTTAAATATTGCTGTTACAGTCGGAACCAGAGGGCTGTGCGTGCGTTGGTGCATTTATTCCCTTTTGCACCTGTGCGCACAGGCACCTGTTCACATTTTAATGCCTTTCATCGTCATATGTGATGTGAAAACATCAGATTTCCACACAGAGAAAATAAAAGTGTGCACCCTGCTCAGAGTTATAAAATCCCAGCGCACCACGGAGCATCTCTCCTGCCGGAGTGTTGACACGGCTGTCAGCCGAAGAGTATCACAGTGGACAGCAATAGAGCAAGATTATTACAGTCGGGGATGCAAAGAACTTGCTTTTTGGCGAATGTCACTTTTTTTTCAGGTGAATCTGGGTAAATTGTGAATTGTACAAACCGATCCAAAGAGTGAGTTTTTTTAATCTTATTTTTATTATTATGATTTTTAATCCGTCCGAGAAAACGTTGCTATCCGCAATCAATTAACTAGTGGACTCGTTTTCTGATATTACGTTAGAACTAAGACGTGGACACGGCTCCGGTTGAAAGCGCTCCAAAGCAAGAAGCGATGCTGCGTTCACAGGCTTGGAAAACGAATGTGTGCCGGAAGTGACGCACAAGTGATACATGTCTTTGCATCCCTGTACAGTTAACTAAAACTACACTAAAAACTAAAACTAGGTGTGAAAAAATATTTTAGTTAAAACCAGTAGGAATGCACCAATTGTGAAATTCTGGGCCGATACCGATAGCGTTGTTTAAAACAACAATTTGGACGATAACCCATGATGCCGATACCAATGTTTTCCAAATTCCCCTTAAAGTAGCATCACTTTCTGTTTTCTGAGTTCCAATGAACACAGCATCACTTACTGTTTAGAGCGCTGCAGAGAGCTGGGGCTGCACAGGGCTATGACATGCACAATCCTCCCCAGGTGCATATAGGGAAAACACTGGAGAGCTATGCACTAAGTGAGAGGCAGGTAGAATGCCTGGGAACTGTACTGCCCAGGACAGGCGGGCCCTGCAGAGGGTGGTGCGTTCAGCTGAACGTACCACTGGAACTACCCTCCCCCCCTTGCAGGAGCTATACACCAGGAGGTGTAGTAGCAGAGCCGTAGGATCATGAAGGATCCTCATCACCCCAACAACGGACTGTTTCAGCTGCTGCGGTCAGGCAAGCGCCTCCGCAGTCACGCAGCGAGAACAGAGAGACTGAGACGGAGTTTCTTCCCTCAAGCCATCAGAACTGTCAATGCTGACCTCACCAGGGGTCCTAACTGAGCCATGCACTAGGCTCCACTACCTACTGTACTGTATGTAGCATACTGTACCGCATACTGTATCACTGTTCAGGGTTGTTCGTGATGCCGTATTGCTGCGCCGTACTGTTGTATACTGTGCTGTATTATCCCAAACACTACCTCACTCTATTCACATTCACATGCCACTTTAATTCACATGCCACTTTAATTGCACATATCTGTATAAACATAGGCATATTCCCTCTATCTATTCCATTTTATTTCATTTTATTTTTATTGTATTTTATTCTATATATTTTTATCTTATTCTATAAGTATTCCACTTACTGTATTACGTTTTAGGAGTCAGTTAGTCGGTCTATTAGAAAGGAATTTTTTACTTTTATTTTTTTTCCTAGGACATATTATGTGCTATCACCGGGTGCGTTGCATTACATTTCACTGCATATATGTATGAAAGTATGTATATGTATGTGACAAATAAAAATCTTGAATCTTGAATCTTGCAGGCAGATGAGCAAATGAGAATGCCAAACATAGAGCCGCTGAGAAAAGCTAAGCCACTGGAGTTCGTTTGTTACTGTCCCCCACCACCTGCATTCCTGGCCTGCCTGTCTCCTGTGAAATGCTGTCTATATATACGAACATTACTGGGCCTTTGCAGAGCTGGGGACAGTCGGTCCCTTAAAAAGGGTTACACTGCACACCCACATTCCTAAAATCCACATAATGGCATTATTTGATCATCCAAATTTGCTTTATTATAAGTAAGGAGAAGGGTCTATAAATCCACGATTCTCCACTGAACACAGGTCAATGAGGTCATGAATGTGGAGAAAACTCACTCCAAACACTCAATCAGGAAATGTATTATGGTTTGAAAAGGGTTAAAAGAAACAAGTAAAAACAACCACCAGAAGCAGGGGAGATGTTAAGACAAAGAGAGAAAAAGAAAATTAGTGAGTGAGAGAGAGACAAGGCAGAAGAAACAGTCTTTATTCGTCACGCAACACACCACACTACAACACATGCTTGCACATGCTTTGATGGTGGCCGGTGAAATGGATCCTCTGCATTTGACCCATCCTGGCTTGTCCTTCCTCCGGGGGCACAGCCAGGAGCAGTGGGCAGCATACGTGGACGCGCCCGGGGACCAGGTGATAAGTGTCCATCGCTGGTCAGACGATGATGGGTGCATGTTTTTGGTGGGGGTCCTTACTAACAAAAACTTTTTTTGAAAGGTCCCTTTCCTCCATCAAACCATTATGCATTTTACAATAAGGTTGCTAGTGATATGTTATTAAGGAATGGAAAGCATGTTGTATGCAATAAATGCAATTTATTATTATTACCATTTCCTTATTATTATAACCATGTTTTTATTACTATTGCAACCACAAATGTATTATTATCCACAAATGATGTACAAATGTCTACATAATGGGTATGTAAATGTGTTTACAATTACGTAATACATGTACATATGTGTACATATGTGTACAAATGTGTATTGCGTGGAGGCTGTTTTGGTGCTTGTAGCATGGAAGCTGATGGAGGTTATTACTTATATACAGTAATTATACAATTAAATACAAATAATTAATCATAAAATTGCCAGCGGAAACCAGGTGATCAGCCATTGGATCACTCAGTTAACAGATCATTGATCACAACCAGGAAACTGATCTCCATAGATGTGCGCTCTCTCGAAGCCGTCATAGGTTGAAGTGTCTAATGGGAAATTCAGTTTTGAGTACTGCAGACAATTTCTCAGATAAAATTTACTGAAATACTCTTAGAATTTATTTTTAATTTAAAGTAAAACATTAAAGAGCCGCAATTGTGTAACATAAAAAAAAAATAATAATAAAAAAACACTTTCGTTTTTTTTAATCGCAGCTTTTGCAATTTGAAAATTGCGTTCTATTACATTGCAATGTCAGGTCGATTTCGATCAATCGTTCGGCCCTTGATGAGAGTGACCCATTTCCCCCTGGTACCTCAAAAGACATGGAGGAACCAAAAGGGATGTCAGTCCGTTCCTCCACGCACCCATGACTCTTGTGGGGCTCTTTGCGCCAACATAGGGACCAGAGCTCACTCGCCTCCCCTCCCATAAACTCTGGTTCTTCGGAGTCAGAGCTGTACTGTATGAGTCTCGCATAGCCAGATCTATCGCCACACTTCGTTTTAGCGCTGTGCGAGCACTGGAGAAAGGTCTGGCTCAACCCACTGTCGTTCTGGTATAGCGGGAAAAAAAAGCATTTTTATTTTTTGAAACAATCACAGTCGTCTTGGCCGGCACTAAGCCCAGGAGGCAGCCACGGTGCCCTACCAAAATAGTGTCGGGTGGGAACATGTTTTGGTGGCACGTGGGGAGGCAAACCCTGGCATTAAAATGGCTAAATCTCTGCAAAAAAAAACGCCAGTTAAAACAGTAAAAGACGTACGTCGACTATGTGAAGACTTGTCATTTTTAGTGTGTAGGTTTGTGTGTGTGTGTGCTTGCACACAGGGTGCGTGTGATGCGTCTTGTGCGGTAGTGCATGCGTAGTAGTAGTAGTGTTTGTAGCTTGTGCATGTGTCTGTGCATGCTGCATGTTGCTTCTGCTTGCTGTGCTTTGCTTTCAGCTACTGCCGCCGGCTAGCCATCTTTGCGGGGGGCGAAAAGAGGAGCCGAGTGTGTAAGCCTCCTCCTGCGTGTATACAGCCTCTCCACCACCAAGACCCATGCAGTGCCTCCCAGCGGCCACACACGGTAACTGGGACTATGCAGTCCCAGGCTATAGGGGATTGGGGAGCAGCAGTGGGCCCCATAGACGCGGTGCGCAGGCCCACCCGCGAGTGGACACGCCCTGGTGCCCGTCAACCACTGTCCCAGCTATGGGTAAAATAGTGGGCAGATGGGGCTCCGCCATGGTAGGCAACCTATCTAGGAGAAGGTCACTCCGAACAAAAACCACAGCCGTTGCTCGCGCCTGGCTCTGCACCGTATACCATCTGAAGGTGTGCAGCAAGGGCGGATGAAGGCTTTAAGCCTGAAACGGCCTGAGTATGGCTGCGAGGAGCTGCGCCCCACAGTCATTATTAATGCAGAATGTATAGCTTCCATGGAGACACAAGACACCGATAATCCTATACTTCCAGCGGTGGGAGTCCGCAGGAGCCACACAGCGGACGGTGGTGCTGGTCCTCCCTCGGGAGGGCACTATGACGACTGGACCCCAAACCCTCTCCTCCTGGGAGGGAGAGTTCAGTCTGACCACAGCCAACTGTCCAATGCACTCTTGCGCTGTAGGAGGCCATGTATTATGGCAACTTACAACGTCAGGCGGAGACCCTGCGGACCAGAACGCGATCCAAACGGACTCTGATTAATTACTCAACACATTATGTTCACGTTTTGGCTAGCGAGCCTTTTCGTTTGAGTGGTTTATAGTAAAACTCCAGCCATGTAGGCACCTCACTGCCACTCAGTCCATGTCTCCCTCCCTTAACCTGTGTATGTGGACGGAACTGTCTACACCTATCCTCTAAAATTCCAAGAGAAAAAAATCCCGTAGAATACCCCTAAGAATATTCTTCCAGTTGTAACTTAAACAGAGAAATGTGTGTAGCTAGTGGCACTTGTTGCAATGTTCTCCAACATCAGGCTTCCTGAAGTTGGTTTCTTGAAAGTTGCTTGCAAAGCTAAACTGGGCCAAATCAGTCGGACAGACAACCCTTACAAATGTGACGTCAGAGTGTGCGGGAATGAAGGAAATCAGAAACACCAAAGGGGGTGACTTGGGATGTGTAACGGTATACCGCATTATGAAGCAACTACAATTCTGAACTGTAAGCCTTTCCCTGTAATACCGTGCCCACAGTATACATTCATGTTGCAAAATTGAAAATGTAAACTTTAATTCACCCTCACCCTATGTTGCTACTGCACAGTAGCAGACAGCCAAGTGTTGCAATAATCCATCCAATGAGAAATTTCCCTAAATGCTTGGTTATGCCATCTTTGTTTACAATTGCTCCCATGTGCGTGCAAGTAATGTAAAGCACCATGATGTAAAATGTGGGCGAAAAGCAATGCTTGCTTATTTTGCCTCTCCTGTGAATTTGAGAGCCCTAACAAGCTCCTTCCCATGCTGCGTCAGAGGCTTTACCATGTGTTTTTATTTTTAATATAAACTATTTATAAATTGAATATTCAGAAAAGGAAGTGGGAAAAATCAATACCGTGAAATACCGTATACCGTAGATAAATACCATATTTTGGTAGATACCGTACTGTTAAATTTGATACTGTTACAACCCTAGGACTGACTATCATTTCAAAGATCAGCAAGACAATAACAGCAAAACAGTCATGAAGGCTGAAGAAAAACTTTTTATTACCGCCTACAACTAATACAAGCACATTGTTGCCAAATAGACTTATATTATGTCTAATTGAACACTTGTTAAGTGACGGAGAGAGAGGGGGGAAGAACTGTCTTCACAATGCTGTGTGAACCAATTAAACATTTGAGCCAGAAGCAATGCCCCTAAAACTATAAGCTCATAATAAACGAGCAGTAACACATTTCCATACTCAGGATACCTTGCTATTTTTTTCCTACCCCCTCAACCCTCAAAGGAAAACAAACCAATCAACATTTGGGTATTTTTTAGTTTTGGGGCTAATGCAGGGAGGGATTGGGTAAAAAGGCCGGAACCAGAGCAATGGACAAGTAAGTGAGCGATGTGCCTGATGTGTCTGCCAGGCCAGCCAAACCCTGCAGCTGTGTTTAACTTAAGAGGAATAGGGGAGGTGACAAAACACACAGGCCCTGACAAACACAGAGTGAACACAGGGCAGGTCACAGCAGCGGGACCAATGACCTTTGCTTTGGAAGGACACGCAGGTCGGGACAGCACCCTACTAAGCCAAGAGAGGTCTCTGACACAGGCACCGGCTAATCTGGGAGGTTGCGTCCGGAACTGATAAAACACATGGTGCAATCAGGTAAGTCAGTGATGGGGGACTGTTAGGAATGCCTGAAATATGTGTTTTAAGTAAAAACCGAAAGATTTTTTTTACTTTCTTCATTCAATTGTAGTAAGAGTAAATGAGAGAGAATAAGGCTTTCATTTATTCAGCTTTTTGACTTACTTCTGACACGTTTCCAAGCGTAAGACCATTAAAATGAGAATCTGAAGAAGAAAATGCACAAATTGGTCGTCGATCAGAAGCACAGCAACTCACTGGGCGAAGTAGTGGAAGTTTCAGTCTTTCTTTAGCCGAGGGGTAATGAGTCTGAACGCTGCGACAAAAGCCAAGAGGAGAGACATCACTGGGGGCTACTAGCGAAGTGGAACACTATCCTGCTCTGCTGCACAGCACCAATACAGTTGCTGGGGAAAATGGCTGACAAAATTCTATCGGACCTACAAAGTAACATCTCAGAGCTCCCACAACAACCCGGCGCTGTGATCTGAATGTGACAACACTACACAAACTATGTCCAGGGAGCCCAAAAAGACTTGACATTTTCATGTACAAAGGACTTATCATGGTGAAAGATTGTGCATTGTGTGGTGCAAACAGACAAGTAGCAATATACAATGGAATAAACAAAATGTGCTTTATGCACCAGATTAAGCCATTAAAAGAATTACAGGGGAAAAAAATACTTATTTTACCTTGATTTCTTCACGCAAAGCTGTTTTAGAAATGTTGTTTCTATACAGACTACACAGCCACATACCAAGAGTAAAAACTCAGAACTCCACACTTTTATGGTTATCAACACGTATGTATCTGTATGGAAAGTGTTTTAAAAGATACCTTTCATTCATGACCAGATCTAGGCTGGAGCTGCTTAGCGACAGATAAAGCCGCACACACCAGCATAGGAATAACCCAGCCCTATTAATGACGCACATCGCGGGGTTGACCACTTCAACCCGTAAGAAGTGTGACTTCATTTAGATGGAGGGCATCGCTTGCATCTCAGGCTGTGGGCATCACACAGGACGGCACTGCTCCCTGACAGCGACAGCCATCCGTAGAATGACCTGAATCTGAGTGCACGGATGCCAATATGTCCAAGGGTCCTCACATCTTACTCATCGATAGTGGCAGTTTGGCCCATGTGTCGTTTCACTGCACCGTAGGTGCATGGTGTATGTGACAAGTAGTTCCATCACAAACACAAAAGTGCCTAAAATAAATAGACAAATAACTAAAACAGCAAACTGTGGTTTTCGATGACATTTATGAGATGTAATCATTTCTAACTGAGATCGGCGGCGTTTACTTCGACATGTGCCGTTGGGCTGTCCTCTAATAGTATCATAATCCAAACCCCGATATACACACGCTGTTTCTGCAGTGCGACAGGTGAAATCACAGTATAATGTGATATACAACTGGATGTTTCACCTTCCTAGCAGTAATCGCAACGTTACTCAGCTAGCGCTAGCAGCTAGATAAGCTAACAGTTAGAAAGTATGAGTACATACCGTTTGTCGCTCATGACACTTGTTCTGGGCGACGGCGAAGACAAACTGCATTCACTTTGCCACGCGGTTTGGGTGAGTCCCTTCTTTTGAGTGGTCCGATTTTCTACGTAACTTTTCACAACACGCTTCTTTTGTCCGTCCCACCTACACCGCCGCCGCCTTCTGGGTCCGAGCGACAACGACTCATTTCTCTCCCGGCCTGGTCTAAAGTGACGCAAGACTCGCGAACGATTCGGTCGTAACGGGTCTTTCAAAACGACTCGGGATTTGTGTCGCACACTGACATTCACGCACACGGAGACGCGAACCTCACGCCACGTGGCGAGACAAGCTCCTTGAGTTTCGTTTCAGGGAGTGGGGCGGTCGAGATCATCTTTGAGACATGAACTGAAATGAAATTACTGAGGAATAAACCAATGCAGGAAAAGGCATGTGGCATTATATTCAATAATGTCGACCGCGACAGCGACTTACATTTTCCATCCAACCACAGTAGATTTGACAAAAGTAAATTACTTTTTGTGAATCAGACACTAATTCCCTTTGGGGACGATTCTGTGTCGTTCGTCGGAAGTCTTCACTCGCCCACCAGTGCGTTACCGACGGAATCGGAGTCGGAAAATCGAACGACTCTTACTCAGTGACTCGTCAGGAACAAAATCTCAAAAAAAAAGAGTCGACCCTATCCTATCGCGACGTTGCGGAATGGGGGGTGGTTATGATACTGACACGTTTTGTTTGGCAGGATAGTCTTCACAAATGAACACCACTTTTATGATTTTTGAAACGCAAAACAACTACAGGTTGTAATAGGCGGACTAGTGAGTAGATGACTTTCCATGTTCAACATAATGATGTTTAATGTCAAACAGCTCGTTGTCAAATAGCAACTTTCAAACAACCTTTGTAGTTTTATTTAGCAACTTGAAGAAGGAGAAGAATCTTTATTTGTCACACGACACGCCACAACATGCATACACACACGCTTTTTGGATGGTGGCCGGTGAAATGGATCCTTTGCATTTAACCATCCTGGCTTGTCCTTCCTCCAGGGGGACAGCCAGGAGCAGTGGGCAGCATTCGACAACGCGCGTGGGGACCTGGTTCCAAATGTCCATCGCTGGTCAAACGAGGGTGTTGTGCATGTTTTTGGTGGGGGCCCTTGCTGATGTTAGATGGAGGAAACCCCACGTGAGCACGGGGAGAACATGCAAACTCCACACAGAAAGGCCACTAATTGGGAGATAACCCGCTGGCGCACGGTGCCAACAGCGCCCCAGGCGGGACTTGTTAGCAACCGCCTTTTTTAAGACACGTAAAAGCTTCAAAATTCACGAGTGGGGTATTTACTGGCATATTCTATGTCGTAGAACATAACATGAACATTTCTTCAGCTTGTGTTAACCACAGACCTTATTTCAGGCATCCCAAATCCCATTTCAGGCATCCCAAAATCCCATTCAAAAAGCCCATTGACTTTGGGACGAGGGAACTGGAAGTGCAAAAATACCAGCTAATTTCCGGGTTTTAGGACTCATTCCTACAGCACTCTATAGGGACCTGTTATGCAAAATTCTCTTTTTCAGTGCTGTGTACATACATTTAAGTCTGATGGCCTAACTAACAGACAAACTGTAAATAATAATTCTGAAGCACAGTGACCAAAGTTGGAATTAACTTTTAAATTAGGCCTTGTAGATCTATCCATCCATCCATCCATCCATCCATTTTCCTCGGTTTATTTGGGGCCGGGTCGTGGTGGCAGCAGGCTGGGCAAGGAGCTCCAGGCCCCCTTCTCCCCGTCAACCTTTTCCAGTCCCTCCTGGGGTATCCCTAAGCGTTCCCAGGCCAGCTGGCATATGTAATCCCTCCAGCGCGTTCTGGGTCTACCCCGTGGTCTCCTACCAGTTGGACGCGCCCGGAAAACCTCCAAGGGAAGGCACCCAGGAGGCATCCGGATCAGATGCCCGATCAACTGGCTCCTTTCGACGCCAAGGACCAGCGGCTCTACTCCGAGCTTCCTCCAGATGTCTGAGCTCCTCACCCTATCTCTAAGGCTGAGCCCAGCCGCCCTACAGAGAAAACTAAGTTCGGCCGCTTGTATTCGCGATTTCGTTCTTTCGGTCACTGCCCAAAGCTATGACCATAGGTGAAGGTTGGGACGAAGATGGAATGTTGAACTGAGAGCTTTGCCTTCCGGCTCAGCTCCCTCTTCCCCACAACGGTCCAGTACAACGCCCGCATCACTGCTGATGCCACACCGATTCACCTGTCCATCTCATGCTCCATTTTCCCCTCACTCGTGAACAAGATGCCGAGATACTTGAACTCCTTAACTTGGGGCAGCAACTCGCTCCCGACCCGGAGGGAGCAATCCACCGTTTTCTGGCAGAGAACCATGGCCAACGACTTGGAGGTGCTGAGTCTCATCCCGACCACTTCGGCTGCAAACTGCCCCAGTGTGTGCTGGAGGTCACGGTCTGATGAAGCCAACAAAACCACATCATCTGCAAAAAGCAGAGATGCAATTCTGAGGTTCCTAAACCAGACACTCTCCTCACCTCGGCTGTGCCTTGAGATCCTGTCCATGAATATCACAAACAGAATCGGGGACAAGGGGCAACCTTGGGGGAGTCCAACACCCACTGAGAACCCATTGTTTGACTTTGTGCCGGGAATACAAGCACAGCTCTCACTTTGGTTGTACGAGGCCCGGATCGCTCATACCAACGGCCCCAGTACCCCATACTCCCTCAGTAGCCCCCACAGGATCCCCCAAGGGACACGGTGGAAAGCCTTCTCCAGGTCCACAAAACACATGTAGACTGGATGGGCAAACTCCCACAACCCCCCCCAGCAACCTTGCAAGGGTAAAGAGCTGGTCCACTGTTCCACGTCCAGGATGGAATCCACATTGTTCCTCCTGAATCTGAGGTTCGACAATCGGCCGGAGCCTCCTTTCCAGCACCCTGGAGTAAACTTTCCTGGGGAGGCTGAGCAGTGTGATACACCTATAATTGGAGCACACCCTCCGGTCCCCCTTTTTAAAAATGGGAACCACCATCCCAGTCTGCCACTCCACAGGTACTGTACACGACATCCATGCGACACTGAAGAGGCGTGTCAGCCAAGACAGCCCAACAATGTCCAGAGCCTTCAGCATCTCAGGGCAAATCTCATCCACCCACGGCGCCTTGCCACGAGGAGCTTTTTGACTGCCTCAGCAACCTCTGCCAGGAATATGGACGAGACTTCCGAGTCTTCAGACTCTGCCTCTTCCCCTGAGGATGTATCGGGTTCAGGAGTTCCTCAAAGTGCTCTTTCCACTGCCCGACAATATCCTCAGTCCGGGTCAGCAGTTCTCCTCCCTGGCTGAACACAGCCTGAGCCAAGCCCTACTTTCCCTTTCTGAGTCGCCGAACAGTTTGCCAGAACTACCTTGAGGCCAACCGAAAGTCCTTCTCCATAGCCTCCCCAAACTCCTCCCACACCCGGGTTTTTGCTTCAGTGACCGCCGAAGCCGCAGCCCTTCTAGCCTGCTGGTACCTGTCTGCTGCCTCGGGAGTCCCCTGTGCCAGCCAAGCCCAAAAGGCCTCCTTCTCCAGCTTCATAGCTTCCTTCACCGCTGGTGTCCACCAACGGGTTCTTGGGTTACCGCCACGACAGGCACTGACTACCTTCCGACCACAGCTCCTAGCAGCCGCCTCTGCAATGGAGGTTTTGAACATGACCCACTCGGATTCCATGTCCCCAACCTCCCCCGGGATGCGCGAAAAATTCTTCTGGAGGTGAGAGTTAAAGACCTCGCGGACAGGGGCATCCACCAGGCGTTCCCAGTTCACCTTCACTACACGTTTGGGTTTACCAGGTCTGTCTGGCAGCCTCCCCAGCCACCTGATCTAACTCACCACCAGGTGGTGATCAGTTGACAGCTCTGCTCCTCTCGTCACCCGAGTGTCCAAGACATACGGCCGCAGATCTGATGACACGACCACAAAGTCGGCCATCGATCTTTGACCTAAGTGGGTCTAGTAGCACGTACACTTATGAACCACCCTATGCTCGAAAATGGTGTTCGTAATGGCCAATCCATGACTAGCACAGAAGTCCAATAACAAAGCACCACTCAGATTCAGATTAGGCAGGCCGTTCCTCCCAATCCAATCCTTCCAGGTTTCTCCATCCTTGCCCATGTGAACGTTGAAGTCTCCCAGTAGAACTATAGAGTCCCTAGACGGAGCCCCTTCCAGGACGCCACCCAGAGACTCCAAGAAGGCCAAATACACTGAACTGGTGTTCGGTGCATAAGCACACACAACAGTCAGAGTTTTCCCCTTAGCAACTTGTAATCGCATAGAGGCGACCCTCTCGTTCACTGGGGAGAACTCCAACACAGCGGCACTCAGCCGGGGGCTCGTGAGTATCCCCACACCCACCCGGCGCCTCTCACCCTGGGCAACTCCGGAAAAGAAGAGAGTCCAGCCCCTCTATAGGAGTTTGGTTCCAGAGCCAGTGCTGTGCGTAAAGGTGAGCCCAACTATATCTAGTTGGTACCGCTCCACCTCCCGCACCAGCTCCGGCTCCTTCCCCGCCAAAGACGTGACATTCCACGTCCCTAGAACTAGTCTACGATGCTGAGGATCAGCAGGCCCAGGCCCCCACCTTTGTTCGCCGCCCAGCTGACATTGCACCGACCCCAACGCCTATCCCTGCAGGTGTTGGGCCCACAGGGTGGCGGCTCCATGGTGTTTCTTCGGGCTGTGCCCGGCCGAGCCCCATGGGTCAAGGCCCGGCCACCAGATGCTCGCCGGCGAGCTCCCCTCCCAGGTCTGGCTCCAGGAGGGTCCCCCGGTTTCCCTATTCTGGGCGAGGTACCATATTGCCTTGGTTTTCATTTCATCAGGGTCCTTTGAATCGCTCTTTGTCTGGTCCCTCCCCTGAGACCACTCTGCTTGGGAGACCCTACCAGGGGCTAATGCCCCCGACAACACAGCTCCCAGGGTCACAGGGACACACAAATCCCTCCACCGTGGTATGGTGGCGATTCTTTGGGGGGAGATTCTTGTAGATTTAATACGATAGTATTATAATATTTGTTATATAATATTTCTCGCCTCAAATTTGTTCAAACAGATTTTGGTGGACTGATAAAGTGAAATCAGTGAACGTTACTGAGTAAATACAATGGAACCCAGAAGCCATGCTCAAACCCCATTGACTCACAGAACTTGGGGCCTCGGGAGGGTGACTCTGCCCACAAAAAAACAGCCCGTTTTGGAACAGGAGGGTATCGAAGCAAGTTAGAATGGCCAGAATGTATAATCTGAGTTTTATTTTCAGAAAAAAACTCCAAAAACATATTTTCTGGACCTCAGAGACCTTTATTAACTTGTATAAAAAGGAGCATAGAGGTGGTAGTACACTTTAAAAGACACAAAGGAAAGGACGCTAGAACCACTGGAGAACATGTCCTAGAACACCAGCAGCAGGATACTCAATAAGAACTCTGCGGTGAAAGAAGCATGAACGAGACAGCGAGTGGAGGTGGGAGTGGCTTTGCTTTACATAAAAATGAAAAAAGAAAAAATAGTGAAATCAAACTCAATGTCATTTATTGACCTGTAGTACCTGTATTTGCTCAAATAGTGACCAGCACTTTTATTTACCTCAACTCCTGTCTGGGTGTTATGCTCCTCAAAATAAATATCAAAAATACACTTACATTATTTTTTTAGTTTGGAGACACGGGACGCAGATCAGTCTCTCTCTATCCATCTCCATCCACTGTCTTGATCCGAGGCAGAATGTCTCTTGGTTTAAAATGTTCATATCATACAAGTATAAACTAACTAAAACAATGGATCTAAAATAAACACAGTAAAACCGCGCCACGGTAACTGCACGGGATGTGCGGCGCAGCGCTGATGGAGAAAAAACATACACACTGACTCAGACTCGTTTACTCCCTTGTTTACCGTTTTTTATTTGAGTACCGGTTTATATTTGAGGAAATACGGTATATATAAAACGTGCTTCAAATGTTGCGGCTCCGGAAAAAACAAGCTTGTTGACCCGGGAAAAGGAGGAGTTTGAATGACCTGGAAAGGTAGGTTGAAGTCCATCCCCTACCATGACGCAACGGCATTTGGACCAATCGGGACAAGGGGAGGTCTTAGAACGAGGGAAAGACGAAAGACAAAGTTTGCCTCAGGGGCTTGCACAGAGAACACTGCAAGATGTTTGTTCACTGCTGATGTTTGGTGAGTCCGATCCACTCTACTGACATTAATGACTGTCACGCTGCTTTTCAAAATCCTGTAATTATAAACCAAAGACCAAAATCACGTAACTTCCCTGTAACATTGTACAATCCCCTGTAACGGGGATTGTAGCTCAGGAGGTAGAGCTGGTCGTCTAGTAATCTAAAGGTTGCTGGTTCGATCCCAGGCTCCTCCTGCTAGCGTGCTGTAGTGTCCTTGAGCAAGACACTTAACCCCTAATTGCTCCTGATGGCTGCGTCCGTCGGTGTTTGAATAATTGTAAGTCGCTTTGGATAAAAGCGTCTGCTAAATGTAATGTAATGTAACATACAGGAATCTAAACCATTTACTACTGGTTTAGACTCCACCTATTAGTCCCCCACATGCACCCAGAACAATAAAAATGGCTCTATTGAACGTCAGGTCACTAACAAATAAATCATTTTTGAGCTTATTAATACCCATAAACTGGATTTCTCCCTATTGACTGAGACCTGGCTGGACAGAAATGGCACAGTCGCACTCATTGAGACAGCACCTCCTAATTAAAAATTCATCCAAACCACTAGAGCTGATAAGAGAGGCGATGGAATAGCTGCTGTCTTTTCTGATATCTATACCTGCAAGGAAATCCTCCTCAGAGAATTCAAGTCTTTTGAACACCTTGCTATATCTATAAACTGCAGTGCCCCGATTTTAATCATCACTGTCTATTGGCCACCAAAGTCTAAATGTGGCTTTCTTGATGAATTCTTTGAGCTACTGTCCAAGGTCTTCACCGATTATGATTGTGTAATTATCTCAGGTGATATAAATATTCGTGTTGACAATCAAACAGACCCAGATGGTCAACACTTCATTAGCCTATTAGAGGGATTTGACCTCACTCAGAATGTTTCTGGACCCACCCACACTTAATATCACTGTACCCTGTGTCATCGATGTTGCTATTTCAGATCACTGTTGCATATTCTTTGATGTGTCTGCTCTTCCTGTACAACAGGGTTAGGGTTAGGGGTACTTGAACAATTAAAAAACGTGTCATTAACAATAATACCATTTAAACCTTTAAGATAATTTCAAATTAGTTACCGCTGTTCATGGCATCATCTACTGAGGATCCTGTGAACAACTTAAACTCCAAAATACAAAATATAATTGATAAGATTGCACCTGTTAAAACTAAAAACATAGAAAAACAAAAAGCCCCCAGTCACCTGGCAGAATGAAAATGGAGAAAACAAAACTTCTGGTTCATCATGAAATTTACAAGGATAGACTTAATCAATACAATATAGAAATCAAACAGGCCAGACAGTCTTTCTTCTCTAAAATCATTAATGAAAATATCAACAGTAAACAGTAAATCAATAGTAAAGTGCTCTTCTCCACTGTTGATCGACTTCGACATCTACAAGCCTGTCAGGGATCCTCTCCACTGAAAAGTGTGAGGAATTCGCTACATTTTTCAGTAACAAAATTATAGCTATCAGACAGAATATTAGTGCCTCAACATCCAGAAATGAACCTACCCTCCAGTTCTTCAGTAATATGACTGCTGCCATGTGTCACTTCATCCCCTTAGACATAAAGAAACTGGACGATATTGTTGGTCAGCTCAGGTTCTCCACCTGCTGCCTGGACCCTCCCTGCCACATTTTTTAAAACTGTTTTTAACTGCCTAGCATATGAGGTATTAGACATTTTAAATAGCTGTCTTCAACCAGGTACATTCCCTGCAGCATTTAAAGCAGCTGCCATTACACTCCTGAATAAGAGTGATCTCGATGCAACAGTTATTGCCAACTACAGGCCCATTTCCAGCCTGCCAATCCTCAGCAAAATACTTCAAAAAACAGTTTAACTTCAGCTTAACAACTATCTAACCTCAAACAGCCTCTTAGACACCTACAGTGGGGCAAAAAAGTATTTAGTCAGGCACCAATTGTGCAAGAGCTCCCACTTAAAAAGATGAGAGAGGCCTGTAATTTTCATCATAGGTACACTTCGACTATGGGAGACAGAATGGGGGGAAAGAATCCAGGAAATCACATTGTAGGATTTTTAATGAATTAATTGGTAAATTCCTCGGTAAAATAAGTATTTGGTCACCTCCAAACAAGCAAGATTTCTGGCTTTCACAGACCTGTAACTTTTTCTTTAAGAGGCTCCTCTGTCCTCCACTCGTTACCTGTATTAATGGCACCTGTTTGAACTCGTTATCAGTATAAAAGACACCTGTCCACAACCTCAAACAGTCACACTCCAAACTCCACTATGGCCAAGACCAAAGAGCTGTCAAAGGACACCAGAAACAAAATTGTAGACCTGCACCAGGCTGGGAAGACTGAATCTGCAATAGGTAAGCAGCTTGTTGTGAGGAAATCAACTGTGGGAGCAATTATTTGAAAATGGAAGACATACAAGACCACTGATAATCTCCCTTGATCTGGGGCTCCACGCAAGATCTCACCCCGTGGGGTCAAAATGATCATAAGAACAGTGAGCAAACATCCCAGAACCACACGGGGGGACCTAGTGAATGACCTGCAGAGAGCTGGGACCAAAGTAACAAAGGCTACCATCAGTAACACACTAGGCCGCCAGGGACTCAAATCCTGCAGTGCCAAACATGTCTCCCTGCTTAAGCCAGTACATGTCCAGGCCCGTCTGAAGTTTGCTAGAGAGCATTTGGATGATCCAGAAGAGGATTGGAAGAATGTCATATGGTCAGATGAAACAAAAATAGAACTTTTTGGTAAAAACTCAACTTGTCGTGTTTGGACGAGAAAGAAAGCTGAGTTGCATCCAAAGAACACCATACCTACTGTTAAGCATGGGGGTGGACACATCATTCTTTGGGGCTGTTTTTCTGCAAAGGGACCAGGACGACTGATCCGTGTAAGGGAAAGAATGAATGGGACCATGTATCGTGAGATTTTGAGTGAAAACCTCCTTCCATCAGCAAGGGCATTGAAGATGAAACGTGGCTGGGTCCTTCAACATGACAATGATCCCAAACACACCGCCCAGGCAACGAAGGAGTGGCTTCGTAAGAAGCATTTCAAGGTCCTGGAGTGGCCTAAGCCAGTCTCCAGATCTCAACCCCACAGAAAATCTTTGGAGGGAGTTGAAAGTCCGTGTTGCCCAGCGACAGCCCCAAAACATCACTGCTCTAGAGGAGATCTGCATGGAGGAATGGGCCAAAATGCCAGCAACAGTGTGTGAAAACCTTGTGAAGACTTACAGAAAACGTTTGACCTCTGTCATTGCAAACAAAGGGTATATAACAAAGTATTGAGATGAACTTTTGTTATAGACCAAATACTTATTTTTCACCATAATTTGCAAATAAATTCTTTAAAAATCAGACAATGTGATTTTCTGGATTTTTTTTCCCTCATTTTGTCTCTCATAGTTGAGGTATACCTATGATGAAAATAACAGGCCTCTCTCATCTTTTTAAGTGGGAGAACTTGCACACTTGGTGGCTGACTAAATACTTTTTTCCCCACTGTATCAATCTGGCTTTCTACTTTACCATAGCACAGAAACAGTACTTATTAATGTTCTGAATGATCTACACAAACACTGATGCTAAAAAAACATCTGTTCTTCTGCTCCTGGATCTCAGTGCCTTTGACACTGTTGACCATCAGATTTTATTAGCGAGATTTCAAAAATGGGTTGGCCTATCTGGCCCGGTTCTAAACTGGTTCAAAGCCTACCTACAGGACAGGCACTTCTTTGTGTCCATTGGAGATTTTGTGTCGAACAAAGTGGATATTACATGTGGAGTGCCCCAAGGTTCAATACTCGGCCCATTATTGTTCAACCTCTATATGCTCCCACTTGCACATATTGTAAAGAAAGACAAAATAAATTACCATAATTATGCAGATGATTCACAACTGTACATATCCCTATCTCCAGATGACCTACTCCCCATACACTCCCTCACTCAGTGTATTAATGATATTAATGCATGGATGTCAAATACATTTTTAGAACTGAACAAAGACAAAACAGAAATACTCATCTTTGGTGCAAGGGCTCAGAGACACAAAATTGCAGCTTATCTTAGTTCTGTCCCTGGAGAGCAAGAATGAAGCCAGAAATCTGGGTGTAATCACAGACGGCGATCTAAATTTTAAGAGCCATATCAATAACATCACAAAATCAGCCTTCTACCATCTGTGTGTGTGTATGTGTGTGTGTGTGTGTGTGTGTGTGTGCAGTGTTATTGTCACCTTTGTATCTGCTGCTGTTACTATTGTTGCTGCTGCGGTTGTAGTTGTTTTTGTTGTCCATGCTGCTGCTTTTGTTGTTGGTGTTGTTTCTGGGGCATTCCTTTTCCTTTTTTTTGTGTTTCTTTGTAAAGCACATTGTGTTGCCCTGGTCTGAAATGTGCTTTATAAATAAAGTGTGACTTGACTTGAAAAAAGAACCCAGATCAATTTCAAATTCAATTTGTTTGCGTCAATTTGTTCTCTCTTTCTTGCTCTTGTTCTGAACTTATTTTTTCAAAAACTTCTACTTTTTAAGTGTACCTCCACCTTAATAATTCTGCTTTAAAAGAACACCATAGACTCCACCAGACCAGGGTCTGTGGGGCAGTAGTTGCAGTTAACTGCAATTGCCAACAGCACACATTGAGCACTGGAGTTTTTTGTGTGTGGGGCTGTGGTTGGCCATGCAGCAATCGGGTGGGCCCCTCTGCCAGCTGGATTTGGGTCCTTGCGGCTTGTGCCTGGTGGTATCTGGCATGCTGCGACCCAGCGGGGCTGTGGAGAGCGCCGCCGGGTGCCTTCCAGGGCCCCTTGGAGGCTACTTGCTGTCGTGGGTGTGGGTTGTGGTGCGGGAGGCAGCTGTCAGCTTTTGCTCCCGCTGTGTGACTTCTCTGCGGTGGGTGTCCCGGATGGTGGAGGTGGTGGTGGATGTAGCACACTAGGCTAAGTGGATGGGCGCTCGGGGCTTGCGGCTGGATGTGGAGTCTGGCCGGTTGCGGTGGGGCAGGCCTCAACCTTGCGCAGGGCACTGGTGGGGCATGGGGGTTGGGCGTCTATCGGTGTGGGACATGGCTCCTGGTCTGTGGTCTGTGACTGGTGTCTGTGGCTCGGGTTCTGCGCCTGCAGCTGGCCTGGGTGTGGGTGTTGCTCTGTGGGCTTCTGGCTTCTCTGGGGGCTGGGGGCTCTATATGGCCACAGACCTCAGGGGTGGCTTCGATACGATACAATATTGTATCGAACGACCTATGATTTAATACCGACCTCATACACCAGAACCAATTGGAACAAATCCCATACACTCACCAGTGGAGACACACACACACACACACACACACACACACACACACACACACACACACACACACACACACACACACACACACACACACACACACACACACACACACACACACACACACACACACACACACACACACACACACACACACACACACACAAATAAAAGAGCCAAGTTTCTGTCCCAGATTTCCTGAGCTTAACTCTGTTTTGTCAATACATGTCATCTCACGTTTCTATATTAATGATTTTCCATGTACATGTTTCAGTTGTTCAAAAATCACGATCATGGTGCCGCCCCTTGCGGCTGCCTGTGCGGGTGCTCCGTGTCGACTACGCACATTTTAGTATTTTTTAAATTTTTTCATCACCATGTCCACCAAAAAATCATCGGCAGTGATCTCCTACAGCCTCGATGCACTCGTGGATATAAAAATCTCCCTGAGAGAACAACTTTGGGACTTTTTATCTGCAAATTCAGAGTGGAAGCCAGAGATTTTATGCGCCAAC